>NC_142463.1:90462085-90613600 GCF_049115385.1 Moschus berezovskii | reverse complement strand
ATGAAGCCTGCTTGCAGTTTGGTAGATGATGCCTCTCTGGGGCTGCGATTGCCCCTTTTAGCTCTGGCTGCCTTTGCCAGCCTGTCTCAGGCAGGGGATGGGCCAGTCCACAGCTGGCTAGCTTTAGTCAGTCCTTTATTCAGTGAGCAGGCCTGATCGTGTCTTCAGTTCAGTTCAGTCGCTCAGTTGTGTCTGACTCTTTGCGACCCCATGAATCACAGCACACCAGGCCTCCCTGTCCATCACCAACTCCCGGAGTTCATGCAAACTCATGTCCATCAAGTCAGTGATGCCATCCAGCCATCTCATTCTCTGTCGTACCCGTCTTCTCCCACCCCCAATCCTTCCTAGCATCAGAGTATTTTCCAGTGAGTCAACTCGTTGCATGAGTGGCCAAAGTATTGGAGTTTCAGCTTTAGCATCAGTCCTTCCAAGGAATAAGCGTCTTTTAATTTCATGGCTGCACTCAGCATCCGCAGTGATTTTGGAGCCAAAAAAAAATAAAGTCTGACACTGTTTCCACTATTTCCCCATCTATTTCCCATGAAGTGATGGGACCGGATGCCATGATCTTAGTTTTCTGAATGTTGAGCTTCATGCCAACTTTTTCACTCTCCTGTTTCACTTTCATCAAGAGGCCTTTTAGTTCCTCTTCACTTTCTGCCATAAGGATGGTGTCATCTGCATATCTGAAGTTATTGCTATCTCCCGGCAATCTTAATTCCAGCTTGTGCTTCTTCCAGCCCAGCGTTCCTCATGATGTACTCTGCATATAAGTTAAATAAACAGTGTCTTCAGTTCAGTTCAGTCGCTCAGTCGTGTCCGACTCTTTGCGACCCCATGAATCACAGCATGCCAGGCATCCCTGTCTATCACCAACTCCCGGAGTTCACTCAAACTCATGTCCATTGAGTCGGTGATGCCATCCAGCCATCTCATTCTCTGTCGTCCCCTTCTCCTCCCGCCCCCAATCCTTCCCAGCAACAGAGTCTATTCCAGTGAATCAACTCGTCGCATGAGGTGGCCAAAGTATTGGAGTTTTAGCTTTAGCATCAATCCTTCCAATGAACACCCAGGATTGATCTCCTTTAGAATGGACTGGTTGGATCTCCTTGCAGCTAAAGAGTCTTCTCCAGCACCACAGTTCAAAAGCATCAATTCTTCGGCACTCAGCTTTATTCACAGTCCAACTCTGACATCCATACATGACCACTGGAAAAACCATAGCTTTGACTAGACGGACTTTTGTTGGCAAAGTAATGTCTCTGCTTTTTAATATGCTGTCTAGGTTGGTCATAACTTTCCTTCCAAGAAGTAAGTGTCTTTTAATTTCATGGCTGCAATCAACATCTTAGGTTAGGGCTTTTTGCAGTAGCTATCCCACAGCCTGGTTTGCTATCTCAAGTTAGTCCCTCAGATTGCCCTTGGGGCATTCAGGCCCAGTCCTACTGTAAGCAATGCAGCCCACGCCTCCCTGCCCAGACCCCGCTGGCTAATGGCGGATGCAGTCGTCTGCACTGTTTCGCCGCTGGGAGTTACTGTTGGGCTTGTAATCTGTGGGTTTTAATTATTTATTTTTCCTCCTGGTTATGCGGCCCTCTGAGGTTCCAAGGCTCGCCACAGACTCGTCAGTGAGAGTGTTTCCTGGTGTTTGGAAACTTCTCTCTTTTTTAAGACTCCCTTCCCAGGATGGATCTCCATCCCTACCTCTTTTGTCTCTCTTTTTATCTTTTATATTTTTTCCTACCTCCTCTTGAAGACAGTGGGCTGCTTTTCTGGGTGCCTGATGTCCTCTGCCAGCATTCATAAGTTTCTTTGTGGAATTTACTCAGCGTTCAAATGTTCTTTTGATGAATTTGTGGGGGAGAAAGTGGTCTCCCCATCCTACTCTTCCACCAGCTTAGGACTGCCTCCCAAAAATAATTTTTAATGTTGAACTTTTAAACTGAATTTATAATAGCATTTACAACAATGTCAGATGTTTCACCTTGGACGAAAAGAACCACAGAAAGCTTTACTTTCATGAACTAGGTGAAAAAATTCAACTATTATTAGAATTAACTTATCTGATTTTCTATATAATGCATCAGATTACATCAATATAAATTTGGTACTGTGTAAAAGCTTATTAAGTTATTCTGCAAACAGAGTTTCACTTTTATAATTGTGTGCACACATACATACACAGTAGAAAAAGAGAAAAATTAATTTGGTACTTCTGTTCTTATAGGAAAAATGTTCTTATATTTACCTAAATTGACATTTTATGCTTCACCAAGTGATATAAAATACCTTTAGAGAACTACCTCTGTTAAGTAGTCAAATTTAAGTAAAATCCTCTTAAACTAATTAGTAATTTAGAAATAGATGGTGATACTTATTCAGCAGATTTGTGTCCTCTGATTTTCATACAACACTCAACAACCCTCTGGTAGACAGTTAAAGTCAACTAACATCTTACACAAGTTATACATTCATCTCAATTTTCTTGGAATATGGTAATTCAGTACTTAATTTTTCATTATATAGTCGCTTTAATTTTATATAGCTTATTGCTAACAAAAGCAGTTACTTGAAAAATATAAAATGTTGTCAGAGAATAAAATAAGTGGTTATAGATTTATGCCACACAACAAATGACAAACCCTGTAGCAAGAACATTCAGATTACTCTCTACAAGTTCAATGGTATGACTGCTTGATTTCTCTTTACCTGCTCATATTCCACATAATTCTAACCTGTATTTTCCCAGATTTCCCACTGATCCCATGTTGGCGACCTGATGATTTTGTGCATCTTTCAGGCCATGGTTCAAGGCACAGCACAGCTCCTTGGTGGCCCACCAAGGAGAAGCAGTATCAAGACCTCCCCCTCTAACTGGGCAGACCAGAGGAAATAGCTGTCCCTAATCACTTCCATCCAAGCGCATGTTCGTCAGTGAGCATCTGCAAGTGGTCATTCTAAGAGGCTATAATTTAAGCTTTGTCAGAAAAGAACAGGGCTTCCCTGGTGGCTCAGATGGTAAAGAATCCACCTGCAATGTGGGAGACCTGGGTTCAATCCCTGGGTTGGGAAGATCCCCTGGAAGAAGGTGTGGCAACCCATTCCAGTAATTTTGCCTGGAGAATCCCCATGGACAGAGGAGCCTGAGAGGCTACTGTCTATGGGCTTGCAAAGAGTCAGACACAACAGAGCGACTAAGCACAGCATCACCCAGAAAAGAACTAGGAAAAGAGAGATGAGTTATCAAAAATGAACATTTAGATTTAACCATGTGTTTTAAAGTAAGAACACCATGTACAGACCATGGCAGAAATTCAGTCAGTTCAGTTCAGTTCAGTCGCTCAGTCGTGTCTGACTCTTTGCGACCACAGGAATCACAGCACGCCAGGCCTCCCTGTCCATCACCAACTCCCGGAGTTCACTCAAACTCATGTCCATCGAGTCAGTGATGCCATCCAGCCATCTCATTCTCTGTCGTCCCCATCTCCTCCCACCCACAATCCCTCG
Source organism: Moschus berezovskii (assembly GCF_049115385.1). NCBI lineage: Eukaryota > Metazoa > Chordata > Mammalia > Artiodactyla > Moschidae > Moschus > Moschus berezovskii. The sequence continues at coordinate 90,610,090 of NC_142463.1, read as the reverse complement.
CAGCATCAGACTCTTTTCCAGTGAGTCAACTCGTCGCATGAGGTGGCCAAAATATTGGAGTTTCAGCTTTAGCATCAGTCCTTCCAATGAACACCCAGGATTGATCTCCTTTAGAATGGACTGGTTGGATCTCCTTGCAATCCAAGGGGCTCTCAAGAGTCTTCTCCAACACCACAGTTCAAAAGCATCAATTCTTCAGTGATCAGCTTTCTTCACAGTCCAACTCTCACATCCATACATGACCATGGGAAAAACCATAGCCTTGTAGTATAAAGTGGAGGTATGTCAAATCCATTCCTGATAACTGCTATGGCTAGTTAAAAAAAAAAAAATAAGTAAAATTTTAAAACCAGTAAAACTTATTAAATCAACAGGAGGCAAGGACAATATTTAACAACTAGCACTATCCCAGACAAACTGAGATGGATAGAAACTCTGCTCATATTCAGCTGATGAGATGGGAAGGAAAGAAATTAACTTCCAGGGGTTCTGCTTGTTGTTTACACTGGTTTTGTCCAAAGAGTACAATGCCCAGAACCACCCTTCCCTGACCCCAAAAATGAGCTGGTTGGTGTGGAAGCTCTTCCTGGCTTGGTGAGCTGCTCTTTTCCTCAGCTCCTTGGAGCAGGGGTCATGCCACCCTGGAGATGTCAGGAGCGAGATCTCCCATCCCTCCTGTAATGTGCATTTTCATTTTCTTTGTGCTTTCCCTTAGGGAATTGAAGGTACATTCAGGTGTGGTATGGCAATGAAGATGATGAGATAATTTTTTTTTAAGTGAGTTAATTTCGAAATCACACAGATGAACTTTATTCCTAGGCTCACAGGTTTGGAAGTGGAGTGTGTGGACTGACCTGTAGTTCACTATCATGCTCTGTCCTCAAACAAGCATGGTTTGCTTGGGTTGTATAGCCCTGGAGTCTGGAGATGAGTAAACCTGGTGAAAGAAGAGTTTCCTGAAGGGGGAGATATAGTAAATTAAGTGTTCTGAGTTCAGCCATTTGGAGGTCCATTTGGAGTATACTTGTGAGAAAGAATATGGATCTGTTCTTTCTTTCCTCCTAGACCTTCCCATTTCCACTCCCCTTCTGCCTCAGGAGGAGCCCAGAGCTCCAGAACTTCCCACAGAGATGCTCAGAGAGGTCCCAGTCACTACCCCTCCTCTCCCAGCCCCAACCTCTCCAGCCATCTAGGGAGAAGGAAGGCAGGACTTCTCTTTTACACTCAGGAGAGTATCATACAGACTTATAAATCAAAGTAGACACTTGGCATTCTGAGGCAAAACTTCCATTTAATCATCATTCTGTTCCTAGAGTCCCTGGTGGACCCCACAAGGGGATAGCTTAAGTCCAGTTACAGCAAGAGCAGCTTGCGTCAAAGACCAGGCCTGCCTGACAAGCCTCCTCATAGGTATGTCCATCCACGCAGTTGTAGAAGGCATGCTTGCTGGTGGGGCTGGGAGAGAGACCGTCAGGCTTTTTGGCACAGAATTCACTATCATCAGCGCCTCCAGTCTTGGGAGCTTCAGTGTTTGTGGAGGAGCCCATAGTAGAGGTGGGCACTCTGCAACCTGAGAGAGTAAGTAAAGGGACCCATAGGTTCTAGAGTGGTCTCCTTTCCCAGCACAAGTGTTGTGTCACTGGGGGTTCCTCATGTTATCTGAACCAGTGATACCCAAGTTCATAGCCCAGCTCTGCCATGAGCTCGGTGACCACAAACAAGCCATTAACTTCTCTGAGCCTCAATTTCCTCCCTTTACTTGTATTAGAGATACTAATCATAGAATTACTCTGTGAAGCATTTTCTAGTGTGTATGGTATATAGAATAGTAAGTGCTGCACAATTATTAGTTTTGTTTTTAGTTTATGTTTAAGGGGAAAATAACGCTTGTTTATCACCTACATCACTTAAATGCTTGCCCAAATACTATTTTCCGTGTGTGCTAAGTTGCTTCAGTCATATCTGACTCTTTTGCTACCCTGTGGACTGTAGTCTGCCTGGCTCCTCTGTTCATGGGGATTCTCCAGGCAAGAACACTGGAGTGGTTTGCCATGCTCTCCTCCAGGGGATCTTCCTGACCCAGGGATCTAATGTGGGTCTCTTATATCTCCTGCATTAGAAGGTAGGTTCTTTACCACTAGCGCCACCTGGGAAGTCCATACCTCCCCACCAAAATCCTACAGAGTGGAGGAATTTTAAAAATCATTTTATTCATGTCAGCTAAGGTGAGAACTGAGATTCAAAACCTGTTCTGTCTTTAGTACAGAGCCTGTGCAATGCCAACTACACTAATATCTGTCTTTTTAAACCACTTTATTAGGTATGACTGACATATAAAAATCTGTTAATGCATACAACTCGATGAGATAGAGATAAGTACACATCATGGTTACCACAATCAATACCTCGCCCTCTTTATTACTAACTTTTGCAATAAGGGCACGTATCATAAGATCTACCCTTTTAGCAAATTGTAAAGCATACAATAAAGCATTGTTAACTATAGTTACTGTGTTCTACAATAGATCTCCAGGATTTATCCATATGTATAACTAAAACATGCACCCTTTGATTAATACCTCCCTAGTTTTTATGTTTAAATAGACTAATTATGCCTGGTCTCCAAGAGCACCTGTGAGGATAACTTGAAATTTGAAAGAACCGGCAGACCTGACATGGTCCATCAGTCAGCACTGGCTGTCCCCATGGTTTCCTGGCCCCTCCCTTCTGCTTTCTGCATGTGCCCTTGTCCTTACGTTAGGGGCAAAATTGTATCCTGAGACCAATCGTAACTCTGCTTCTCAGTTCAGAAAAAGGGCCAGCTGGACCCCTTCAGAGTTCTCTTTTTTCATTCCTTTCCTCATCATCTAACTTTGGCATCCCTTCCTTGGTTTGTCGTCTACTCCACATCGTTCCTAAAGGCTGGAGCTGGACAGGTGAGAACAGAAACAAGGTGTTTGTGGTCCCCTCCCTACCCAGGCTCCCAGATGTTCTCCAGGGGCTCCCAGAACAGCTCTACAAGAAGAACTCTTGGGAACAGTGATGGACCTTTCATGAGGGCAGCCACCCAAGGGCTTCCCCATAGCAGCCATCTGAGTCTTTCTTTCTGAGTCACAAATGCCAGTGCCCATGGACATGCTAGGACAGGTGGAAGACCTGAAGGAGGCTTCCTTTGAGGCCAGGCTGAGGGGACCACTGGATAGTCTTTTATTCCTCCTTAACCATGTCCAGCGGAGAAGACAATGGCAAGCCACTCCAGTACTCTTGCCTAGAAAATCCCATGGATGGAGGAGCCTGGTAGGCTGCAGTCCGTGGGGTCACTAAGGGTCGGACACGACTGAGCGACATCACTTTCACTTTTCACTTTCACACATTGGAGAAGGAAATGGCAACCCACTCCAGTGTTCTTGCCTGGAGAATCCCAGGGACAGGGGAGCCTGGTGGGCTTCCGTCTATGGGGTCACACAGAGTCGGACATGACTGAAGTGACTTAGCAGCTTAGCAGCAGCAACCATGTCCAGTTTGTCATCTTGTGGATGGTAAGAGGTGCATCACTACTCACTGGGAGTGGAGACGCCAAGTGCAGACTTTTGGGCATTCATGAGAGGGTATTTGCCTTGTCCACAGAAAGTGCCTGTGAAATAATCCAAGCCAATGTTCCAAACCATGCCCCACCCCAACCTGTTGTTCAGCAGCCACTCGGTGTGTGGGAGAGAATCAGGGGGACTGTAGAGTGGCCTTTACACAAGTGCAGGGAATGACTCCAGCAGAATGACAGGGAAGGCCATGATCCAGTCATGGGGAGGAGGGAATGGAGAATGGCTTTCCACAGGCACTTTGAAGGACTCATGGACATAGTTGTGGACAAGGAGAGATTTTAGGACTACCAAGTCATGGAGAATGAGTCTCACCCCTGCTCTCTGTATCACCAGCCACCTTCTGAGAAGGCCTGTCTGAGCTGGAGCTTGAGTGGGTTGCAGTGGCAAAAAATACACAGGGCCCTTCACGTGGCAAGTGTCTGGGCAGAGAGACAGAGCTGGTGATTCTGAGGTATAGAGTGAAGGGCTTTGGGGCTGATAAACAGTAACCATTCAGATGTGAGCATGTAAAGGCCAATGAGCAGATGCTGAATGGCCCCATGGATCTCTCATCTCCAGATTTGGGTTCTTCCTGCATGAAGTTACTGTAAGCAGGAGCAGAGGAGAGGAAAGAACTTGGATCTACACCGTGGTCCTGGGGGAGGAAGAGTGTCAGACAGCTGGATCAGGAGCAGAGTTGTAGAGTTGAGGAGGGCAGGGGGTCAAAGGGGAAAATCCAGGAAGGGACATGGGGGCCGGGCATGGGAAGGGGGAGGGGCTGAGGGAAGGGAGGAACCAGTTGCAATTGCTGAGGAGCAGAGTGGCTTTTCCAACTGGCAGTCTCTGCAGCTGGGTCACTGGCTCCCTCGAGACCTCGGGGCCACCTTGGATTTTGCTTTTCCTCTCTTCGGTATTTTCTTGTACTAATTCCAATGTACTTGGAGCAGAGGTTCCCTGACTCTCCCAGGTGTACAGAAGGTAGGGTTTAGAGGGACTTACCTTGATCATGAAGCTCTTGGGGTTGGCATATCCAATCTATTGATTCCCCTGTAGGCATAGGGCACCTCCTGGGGGGCATTCCACACTTCAGTGGCTCCTTTCAGAAGGGAGCAAACCTGGGGCAAGAGGAGGAATCATGGCTCAGATGGACCTGGCTCTGCCTGGCTCATGTCTCCCTCTCCCTCTCTTTCTTTTCTGGAATACACTCCCACCCCACCCCTCTTTACTGGAAATAAGAGCACATGGCTCCCATTTCACCCAGGCTCCTTGCTCTTCCTCCTGTGGGTGGCACAGTGGAAAGGATGTTGTCTGGGAAGATGAGACCCAAATTCCTGCCATTCCTGGGTGTGCCAATACCCATCTGTGCATAAGGAACAGGGTAGTTTCTTTGTGCCTTGTGCCCCAGTTTCCCTTTGAAACTAGCTTGTTTGTTCCTTTATTTGAAAGAATATTTGTCACAGAAGAGCCAACAAGGGGATGCTAATGCATAAAGGTTAGGGTCTGAGATGCTGGAGCTGGACAACCTTAGTTGGAATCTTAGCTCAGCCACTTAATAGTTCTGTGACCTTGAGCAGGTTTCTTAATCCCTCTATGCCTCTCTGTCTTCTGTGTAAGATGATAAAATCCATCTCACCATTGTGAGTGTTAAATAGGATAATATATAAAAATCACTGACAACAGAACTGGCTATCCATTTGGACTTGGTAAATGTTAAACATTACTAGTATTAATCATGCATATTTACTTTAAAAGATTAAAATTTAAGATATTTTATTAATAGTTTACCCTTCCCTCCCCACCACATACACTCAGAGCAGGCAACGTGGAGTACCCTGATTAGAAATCAAAGAATAAATTCTCTCTTTTTGGAAGTATTTTTGACCCTTTAGAACAGAGAGTCAATCTCCTTGGTCCTCCCAGCCCTCTGGGACATTACCTCAAAGTAGGCAAGACTCCCTGCCTCCTGAGTGTAGGCTCTGGCAGCCCCCAGGCCAGAGATGGGAGCATCCAGGCCACGGTTGGCAGGGTTGGTGAGAATGAAGGTACTGGCATAAGCCCCAAAGCCCACCATCAGTTTCTCAGCAGGGAATCTTGGTTTTTCCAGTAGTTCATTGCATAATCCTAGAGGAAAGGTAAGGAAGATGTTTACTAACAAGCAGCTGAGCTTGTGCCCAGAGGCCTGTGGAATAATCAATATTTTCTACCTAGTTTCCCAGCCACTTTAGACATAGCCTGCAGTCAAGACTCTTCCATAACCCAGCCTCACAGAAAGGAAAGGTGTACCCTCCCTTCTGGAACTGGGTGTTATAGGCATCCTCGTTAAAAGGTACATTATGTAGGTAGCAGGGCTCAGTGTCAATTAGGAATGAAATGTTCCATTACTCTTCTTTCCCTCATACTAGACTTGGCATTTGGGATGTAACTGGAGTTCAGTTATGCATCCTCTCATTTCCCCAAATGGCAAAATATGGCATTTCAGAATTGTTTAAGTATAGGGTTTTCCCCTGGGAGATTTTCCCATGCCAATTTTAAAATCTCTGGTTGAATTCTACACTGAAATCACATCTAATCAATTTATACATCTACTAATCTGGTTCCAAATAGGAAAAGGAGTACATCGAGGCCGTATATTGTCACCCTGCTTATTTAATTTATATGCAGAGTACATCATGCGGAACACTGGGCTGGAAAAAGCACAAACTGGCATCAAGATTGCCAGGAGAAATATCAATCACCTCAGATATGCAGATGACACCACCTTTATGGCAGAAAGTGACGAGGAACTAAAAAGCCTCTTGATGAAAGTGAAAGAGGAGAGTGAAGAAGTTGGCTTAAAGATCAACATTCAGAAAACAAAGATCATGGCATCTGGTCCCATCACTTCATGGGAAATAGATGGAGAAACAGTGGAAACAGTGTCAAACTTTATTTTGTGGGGGCTCCAAAATCACTGCAGATGGTGATTGCAGCCATGAAATTAAAAGACGCTTACTCCTTGGAAGGAAAGTTATGACCAACCTAGATAGCATATTAAAAAACAGAGACCCCAGTCACTGAGCCGCCGCCGAGGACTCAGCAGCCTCCCCCTTGAGCCCCCTCGCTTCCCGATGCTCCATCCCCCCTGCCCGCCTTCTCCCACCGCCGCCTTCCGCAGGCCGTTTCCACCGAGGAAAAGGAATCCTATATCGTCCGCTATCCAGAACCTCCACTCTTTCGACCCCTTTGCTGATGCAAGTAAGGGTGATGATCTGCTTCCTGCTGGCACTGAGGATTATATCCATATAAGAATTCAACAGAGAAACAGCAGGAAGACCCTTACTACTGTCCAAGGGATCGCTGATGATTACGATAAAAAGAAACTAGTGATGGCGTTTAAAAAGAAGTTTGCCTGCAATGGTACTGTAATTGAGCATCCAGAATATGGAGAAGTAATTCTGCTACAGGGTGACCAGCGCAAGAACATATGCCAGTTCCTGGTAGAGATTGGACTGGCTAAGGACGACCAGCTGAAGGTTCATGGGTTTTAAGTGCTTTTGGCTCACTGAAGCTTAAGTGAGGATTTCCTTGCAATGAGTAGAATTTCCCTTCTGTCCCTTGTCACAAGTCTAAAAATCTCACAGCTTGTATAATGTAACCATTTGGGGTCTGCTTTTAACTTGGACTAGTGTAACTCCTTCATGCAATAAACTGAAAAGAGCCATGCTGTCTAGTCTTGAAGTCCCTCATTTAAACAGAGGTCAAGCAGTAGGTGCTTGGCAGTGTCCAGCCTGAAACAAAGCAATAGCAGTGATGTTTCAGCCAAGTCCAGAGCCCCGCAATCACAGATGGCTATGTCTGGCCAGAAGCTCCTCCGCAGTCCCTCTGCAAAGTTCCCTGCCCTGAGAAAATGTCACCACCTGAACAGTCCTCGATGAAGCGGAGAGTGGAGGATGGGTGAGGCAGCTGTACTGCTAGAGGGTGCCTTCGGTAGTCAGGGTAGGATCCCCTGATGTCTCCAACGTGACTGGGTGGGCAGAGCTTATAGCAGCCACCCTCCAGTGAGGTGACAGGACATCTGGCTTGCAACCAAGGTCTTCATGACCAGACACGTCCTAGCTAATCGATGTCCAAACTAGAATGTGAGGCCAACCGTCTATCAGTTAAACTTTTGACAAGGGAACAAATTTCAAACCAATGTTATCAATCACGTAGCTGTATAGAACTTGCAACTTACTAGCAACAGCTGCCCAATAACTTGTGAAGTAAACTGTTTTTTTTATTTTTCCCCCCTCTTCAGTTTTAATGTTATGTAATTTATCTAAACCCTTATTTAAATAAAACTTGTTTTCAGAAACAAAAAAAAAGCAGAGACATTACTTTGCCAACAAAAGTCCATCTAGTCAAGGCTATGGTTTTACCCGTGGTCATGTATGGATGTGAGAGTTGGACTATAAAGAAAGCTGAGCGCCGAAGAATTGATGCTTTTGAACTGTGGTGCTGGAGAAGACTCTTGAGAGTCACTTGGACTGCAAGGAGATCCAACCAGTCCATTCTAAAGGAGATCAGTCCTGGGTGTTCATTGGAAGGACTGATGCTAAAGCTGAAGTTCCAATAATTTGGCCACCTCATGTGAAGAGTTGACTCACTGGAAAAGACCCTGATGCTGGGAGGGATTGGAGGCAGGAGAAGGGGACGACAGAGAATGAGATGGCTGGATGGCATCACCGACTCGATGAAGAGTTTGAGTGAACTCCGGGAGTTGGTGATGTATAGGGAGGCCTGGCGTCCTGCAATTCATGAGGTCGCAAAGAGTCGGACATGACTGAGTGACTGAACTGAACTGAACTGAATCATTAAGAAGGTTTATTATATAGGTGCCTATGCCATACAAGTTAGGAAGATCAATCTTATAGAATAGGGAGAAAGTGGATGAAAAGTGAGGAAGATTGAGGGCAAGATAGATCATGAAATGTGTTCCTAACATCAATGAAAATGATAGTTATATTTTTTCCCCAATGTTTGGTATTATCCTAAACCACAATTCTGCTTCCTTTGGTGTAAAAAATAAATGAGTACAATTAATCATAGGCACAAAGAAGTAGGCAACATGAACTGAGTTAAGAAAGCTCAGCATCTTCATCTTGTCCATCAAGCTTCCTCAGCCTTCCTTTTACTTCTTGGCCAGAGATCTCAAGACTTGGTTGAAAATATCCATCAGAGCTGGCTGGCCCAAATCCTCACTTACCACACTAAAGTAATTGTTGTCTCCCTTGTCGCTGGGTCCTGAAAACAAGGGACAGTCCTCTCCTGTGAAACCATCCCAGGAGCCTCTAAGGTCATAGGTCATCACATTGATGAGGTCCATGTACCTAGGGTAGTTGAGAAGAAAAATGACTCAAAGAAAATAATACTCTCCATCCCACTTCCCCTAAAGGTCCTAGTTCCAACTGAATATGGTTTGTAATCATGTCGTGAAGGATTATGCTTTAGTATTCTTTACTCCATTATGTCTCACCTCTATTTGAAAGTTAATATGTAGAAGGCACACAATCTATAACCAATAACTCATTGCACTCAGACCTTCAGGTCTTATAGAAGTTTGAAACTCAACTAACTTTTCCAAGTAGCCTTTTGTCGTTAAGAATTTTGACTGGCTTCCCATGTCTGTCTCAGGCTTTCAGATCATCTTATTCTTTTGGGACAGAGCCCTCTCTCTCCAGGGTATCTGAGCATTAGCCAATCTATGGGGGATGTCTCAGGGTTAATTAGCTCTGAACTTGGGCCCACAGGCCTGGCGGTTATTTACTTTGACATTTCAGGGATCTGGTAGGCAGTCTCAAGGGTACCTTTGCCAGCTGACACAGCAGCAGAAATCAGCAACCTGGGCTTGTTGCTCTGGGTGACGTCATGCTCAAAAGCCTCATACATTTCCTATGAAACAGAGGACACTGGACTGAAGCTGCAAGGACCAAAAAGCATCTTACAAGGTCATGATTCTCATAAGGGAAGCTGAAAAGTATTCAGCTTAGAGTTCTTTGCTTCAGAAAGTATTGTTGGTCTCTGGGAACAATAATGAGTTTTTCTTCAAAAAAAAAAACTTGTATTGAGGGAAAATTGGTGACCTTCTAAGAGTCCTTCTATATAAAAGAGACCTTTTAAATATTAAAACAAACAGGGCTTCCCTGGTGGCTCAAAGGTAAAGAATCCACCTGCCAATGCAGGAGACACAGGCTCAATCCCTGGTCTGGGAAGATTTCACACACCATGAAGCAATTAAACCCATGTACAACAACTGTTGAGCCTGTGCTCTAGAGCCCAGGAACCACAACTGCTGGAGCCCCAGCCCTAGAGCCTGTGCTCAACAACAAGAGAAGCCATCACAATGAGAAGCCCACGCACTGCAACTAGAGAGTAGCTCCTGCTCATTGCAACTAGAGAAAAGCCTGTGCAGCATAAATCAGCAACGTGGGACTGGCTGAGAAGACCCAGCATAACCAATAAATAAATAAAGTTATTAAAAAAATAAATAACTAAAATGAACAAATAATGTCCAGAGCATAAAAACAAAACAAAAATGCTTCTATAGGACAAAAAATGGCTCCTACCTCTACAAACTACATGTAATTAAATGTAGCAATTGGAAAAATCAATCATGAAAGATGAGGAAGAGTATCAAAGCAATCATTGGTGCTCAAACAAGCTGCCCAGGGAAGAAAACACTCTGCCAACAACTTTATGTCTGTTCCTGGTGGCAGAAGTACCCCCTGGAGGCATCTGCCTCCACTTACCAAAGCGAGGGGCTATTGAACATCTCAGTCTGTAACTAGCTCATACACTATATAGTGCCATATACTATACAGTGCCCCTCAGGGAAGGACTTATTTGAGGACTATTTGACTTCCGATAGTGGTGCTTAGAACATGAATGTTTCAGGCTCTTTGGCAGGTTTCTTACTGCAGATAAATTACCTTTCATAGTGTTGCCTTACACTAGTCTCTATAACTTGGCTCTATGAGTTTTCCCTGAAAGCATGATCTGATCCTGCACTAAAGAAATCAGGCTTTGAGCCAGGCAGACTGAGATTCACACTTTCAGCTGTATTCAGAACTCCTCATGCAGAAGTCTTCTCCACCGCCGAGACACTATATTCTTTGGACACAGAGAAGGTAAGTCACCTTCAACAGGACAGTGAAGAGTTGCTTGGTGTCAGCTGGGCTGCCACGGTTGCCAGGATACTCCCAATTAACATCCAGCCCATCAAAGTTGTCCTTCCTCAAAAGCTGTATGGCTGACTGGGTGAAGGTCTGGCAGTTCTCAGCAGTGGCCACCATGTCAGAGAATCTGGAGTCAACAAGTCACTATGATCTTAGTGGCAGTGAGAGGCTTTGACATGGACTTTCTCAAGTGCAGGGTTCTTCCATGGAGAGGACTTAGGACCAGGGGATGGGGGACATGGAACACAGGAAGAAGCAATAGTTATCTAAGCTCTTGGATCCTATTTTGTCACGTAACCTCTTATTTGATTAGAAGCATATTCAATTATTCAGGTGTTCATTTGACATTTGGTATTGCTTTGGTATAGTGATGAATAAAATAGTTTCTGCCCTGGAGGAACTTCTTTGGAGGAAGGTATAGATAAGTAGACAGTCAGTTAAAATACAGCCTGGTAAGAGCTATGATCAAGGAAGGAAAGACTTCAAAGAGAACTCTGATGAGAAGGTTAAGGGATATCTAAACTGATACCTTATATGCAGAGTACATCATGAGGAACGCTGGGCTGGAAGAAGCACAAGCTGGAATCAAGATTGCTGGGAGAAATATCAATAACCTCAGATATGCAGATGACACTACCCTTATGGCAGAAAGTGAAGAGGAACTCAAAAGCCTCTTGATGAAAGTGAAAGAGGAGAGTGAAAAGGTTGGCTTGAAGCTCAACATTCAGAAAACAAAGATCATGGCATCTGGTCCCATCACTTCATGGGAAATAGATGGAAAAACAGTGGAAACAGTGTCAGACTTTGTTTTTTTGGGCTCCAAAATCACTGCAGATGCTGATTGCAGCCATGAAATTAAAAGACGCTTGCTCCTTGGAAGGAAAGTTATGACCAACCTTGATAGTATATTAAAAAGCAGAGACATTACTTTGCCGACCAAGGTCCGTCTAGTCAAGGCAATGGTTTTTCCCGTGGTCATGTATGGATGTGAGAGTTGGACTGTGAAGAAAGCTGATCGCCGAAGAATCGATGCTTTTGAACTGTGGTGTTGGAGAAGACTCTTGAGAGTCCCTTATACTGCAAGGAGATCCAACCAGTCCATTCTAAAGGAGATCAATCCTGGATGTTCATTGGAGGGACTGATGCTAAAGCTGAAACTCCAATACTTTGGCCACCTCATGAGACGAGTTGACTCACTGGAAAAGACTCTGATGCTGGGAAAGGTTGGGGGCGGGAGGAGAAGGGGACGACGGAGAATGAGATGGCTGGATGGCATCACCGACTCTGTGGACATGAGTTTGAGTGTACTCCGGGAGTTGGTGATGGACAGGGAGGCCTGGCGTGCTGTGATTCATGGGGTCGCGGAGAGTCGGACATGACTGAGCGACTGAACTGAACTGAACTGAAACTGATACCTGAAATCTAGAGACAACCCATGTCAGAAAATCTTAGAGCAGTTGAAGTCTGGATGAGACTGAGTAATCTGGGAGTGATTCTGCCTTGAATACAAAGTCTTACCCCTGGGTCTCGAAGTTCCAGCCTCCAACAGATATCAAGGTTTTCAGTTCTGTATTGCTGGAGATAGGAAGATTCCAGTGTAAATGAAATTCCCCAGGGAAAGTGATGTCATCTGCTGACCACCCTCTTATCCCACACCTGAGCAGCCTCAGGTCTGCCCTATTAACAGTCTATGGTCTTGTGCTGGGAGCAAAGCTCTCTGTAAGAGCAAGGTACTCTCTTACTGGGGCTTCCCCAGTGGCTGAGCAGTAAAGAATCTGCCTGCAATGCAGAAGACACAGGAGACGTGGGTTCGAACCCTGGGTTGGGAAGATCCCCTGGAGGAAGGTATGGCTACCCACTCTCACATTCTTGCCTGGAGAATTCCATGGACAGAGGAACCTGGTGAGTTAGAGTCCACAGGATGGCAATGAGTTGGATACAGCTAAAGTGACTTAACAAACATGCACTCTCTTACTTTAGGTACCTCCAGGACACTCATTGAACAGGTTCCTTCCTGTTCCTGGCCCTGAGAGTGGGATGATGGATTCTGCTTTGACAGGAAACTTCAGGGGAAGACAAGTTAGGCCATCCTAGGGAGGACGAAAGAATCAAAAAGCAGTCCCTTAACAAAGATGGCAGGTGGGCAGGAGCTGTCGGGAAACACAAGACCAGTAGCTGGAAATCTGAGTCTTTTAAAGGAAAGAACAAGGAATAGGGGAAGAGGAAGTGTCTCAGTTCAGTTCAGTCGCTCAGTCGTGTCTGACTCTTTGTGACTCCATGAGTCGCAGCACGCCAGTCCTCCCTGTCCATCACCAACTCCCGGAGTTCACTCAAACTCATGTCCATCGAGTCGGTGATGCCATCCAGCCATCTCATTCTCTGTCGTCCCCTTCTCCTCCTGCCCCCAATCCCTCCCAGCATCAGTCTTTTTCAGTGAGTCAGCTCTTTGCGTGAGGTGGCCAAAGTATTGGAGTTTCAGCTTTAGCATCAGTCCTTCCAATGAACACCAAGGACGGATCTCCTTTAGAATGGACTGGTTGGATCTCCTTGCAGTACAAGGGATTCTCAAAAGTCTCCTCCAACACCACAGTTCAAAAGCATCAATTCTTTGGCGCTCAGCTTTCTTCACAGTCCAACTCTCACATCCATACATGACCACGGGAAAAACCATAGCCTTGACTAGAAGGACCTTTGTTGGCAAAGTAATGTCTCTGCTTTTTAATATGCTTTCTAGTTTGGTCATGTTTCCTTCCAAGGAGTAAGCGTCTCTTAATTTCATGGCTGCAATCACCATCTTCAGTGATTTTGGAGCCAAAAAAACTAAAGTCTGACACTGTTTACACTATTTCCCCATCTATTTCCCATGAAGTGATGGAACCAGATGCCATGATCTTAGTTTTCTGAATGTTGAGCTTCAAGCCAACTTTTTCACTCTCCTCTTTCACTTTCATCAAGAGGCTCTTTTTCTTCACTTTCTGCCATAGGGGTGGTGTCATCTGCATATCTGAGGTGATTGATATTTCTCCTGGCAATCTTGATTCCAGCTTGTGTTTCTTCCAGCCCAGTGTTCCTCATAATGTAATCTGCATATAAGTTAAATAAGCAGGGTGACAATATACAGCCTTGATGTACTCCTTTTCTTATTTGGAACCTGTCTGTTGTTCCATGTCCAGTTCTAACTGTTGCTTCCTGACCTGCAAACAGGTTTCACAAGAGGTAAGTCAGGTGGTCTGGTATTCCCATCTGTTTCTGAATTTTCCACATTTTATTAAGATCCACACAAAGGCTTTGGCATAGTCAATAAAGCAGAAATAGATGTTTTTCTGGAACTCTCTTGCTTTCTCCATGATCCAGTGAATGTTGCCAATTTGATCTCCGGTGCCCTGCCTTTTCTAAAACCAGCTTGAACATCTGGAAGTTCACAATTCACGCATTGCTGAAGCCTGACTTGGAGAATTTTGAGCATGACTTTACTAGCGTGTGAGATGAGTGCAATTGTGCGGTAGTTTGAGCATTCTTTGGCATTGCCTTTCTTTGGGATTGGAATGAAGACTGAACTTTTCCAGTCCTGTGGCCACTGCTGAGTTTTCCAAATTTGCTGGCATATTGAGTGCAGCACTTTCACAGCATCATCTTTCAAGATTTGAAATAGCTAAACTGGAATTCCATCATCTCCACTAGCTTTGTTCATAGTGGTGTTTTCTAAGGCCCACTTGACTTAATATCCAGGATGTCTGGCTCTAGGTGAATGATCACACCATTGTGATTATCTTTGTCATGAAGATCTTTTTTGTACAGTTCTTCTGTGTATTCTTGCCACCTCTTCTTAATATCTTCTGCTTCTGTTAGGTCCATACCATTTCTGTCCTTTATTGAGCCCATCTTTGCCTGAAATGTTCCCTTGGTATCTCTAATTTTCTTGAAGAGATCTCTTGTCTTTCTTATTCTGTTGTTTTCCTCTATTTCTTTGCATTGATCACTGAGGAAGGCTTTCTTATCTCTCCTTGCTATTCTTTGGAACTCTGCATTCAGATGCTTATATCTTTCCTTTTCTCCTTTGCTTTTCACTTCTCTTCTTTTCGCAGCTCTTTGTAAGGCCTCCCCAGACAACCATTTTGCTTTTTTGCATTTCTTTTCCATGCGGATGGTCTTGGCCCCTGTCTCCTGTACAATGTCACGAACCTCTGTCCAGAGTTCATCAGGCACTCTATCTATTAGATCTAGTCCCTTAAATCTATTTCTCACTTCCACTGTATAATCATAAGGGATTTGATTGAGGTCATATCTGAATGGTCTAGTGGTTTTCCCTACTTTCTTCAATTTAAGTCTGAATTTGGCAATAAGGAGTTCATGATCTGAACCACAGTCAGCTCCTGGTCTTGTTTTTGCTAACTGTATACAGCTTCTCCATCTTTGGCTGCAAAGAATATAATCAGTCTGATTTCGGTGTTGACCATCTGGTGATGTCCATGTGTAGAGTCTTCTCTTGTGTTGTTGAAAGAGGGTGTTTGCTATGACCAGTGTGTTCTCTTGGCAAAACTCTATTAGCCTTTGCCCTGCTTCATTCCGTGCTCCAAGGCTAAATTTGCCTGTTACTCCAGGTGTTTCTTGACTTCCTACTTTTGCATTCCAGTCCCCTATAATGAAAAGGACATCTTTCTAGGTGTTAGTTCTAAAAGGTGTTGTAGGTCTTCATAGAACCGTTCAACTTCGGCTTCTTCAGTGTTACTGGTTGGGGCATAGGCTTGGATTACTGTAATATTGAATGGTTTGCCTTGGAAATGAAGAGAGATCCTTCTGTCGTTTTTGAGATTGCATCCAAGTACTGCATTTCAGACTCTTTTGTGACCATGATGGCTACTCCATTTTTTCTAAGGGATTCCTGCCAACAGTAGTAGATATAATGACTTCTGAGTTAAATTCACCCATTCCAGTCCATTTTAGTTCACTGATTCCTAGACTGTCTACATTCACTCTTGCCATCTTCTGTTTGATCACTTCCAATTTGCCTTGATAATGGACCTAACATTACAGGTTCCTATGCAATATTGCTCTTTACAGCATCAGACCTTGCTACTATCACCAGTCACATCCACAACTGGGTATTGTTTTTGCATTGGCTCCATCCCTTCATTCTTTCTGGTATTATTTCTCCACTGATCTCCAGTAGTATATTGGGCACCTACCGAACTGGGGAGTTTCTCATTCAGTATCCTATTATTTTGCCTTTTCATACTGTTCGTGGTAGTCACCCAATTCATTGGTAGTCACCCAATAAATATGCCAAATGTTTAAATAGCACGAAAGCCATATTAAGTTAAACTGGTAGCTAGCTCATAGGGTATACAGTTAGCAAAAACAAGACCAGGAGCTGACTGTGGCTCAGATCATGAAATCCTTATTGCCAAATTCAGACTTAAATTGAAGAAAGTAGGGAAAACCACTAGACCATTCAGATATGACCTAAATCAAATCCCATATGATTATACAGTGGAAGTGAGAAATAGATTTAAGGGACTCGATCTGATAGATAGAGTGCCTGATGAACTCTGGACGGAGGTTCGTGACATTGTACAGGAGACAGGGACCAAGACCATCCCCATGGAAAAGAAATGTAAAAAAGCAAAATGGCTGTCTGAGGAGGCCTTACAAATAGCTGTGAAAAGAAGAGAAGTGAAAAGCAAAGGAGAAAAGGAAAGATATAAGCATCTGAATGCAGAGATCCAAAGAATAGCAAGGAGAGATAAGAAAGCCTTCCTCAGTGATCAGTGCAAAGAAATAGAGGAAAACAACAGAATAAGAAAAACAAGAGATCTCTTCAAGAAAATTAGAGATTCCAAGGGAACATTTCATGCAAAGATGGGCTCGATAAAGGACAGAAATGGTATGGACCTAACAGAAGCAGAAGATATTAAGAAGAGGTGGCAAGAATACACAGAAGAACTGTACAAAAAAGATCTTCACGACCAAGATAGTCACGATAATGTGATCACTGACATAGATCCAGACATCTTGGAATGTGAAGTCAAGTGGGCCTTAGAAAGCATCACTACGAACAAAGCTAGCGGAGGTGATGGAATTCCAGTTGAACTATTTCAAATCTTGAAAGATGATGCTGTGAAAGTGCTGCACTCAATATGCCAGCAAATTTGGAAAACTCAGCAGTGGCCACAGGACTGAAAAAGGTCAGTCTTCATTCCAATCCCAAAGAAAGGCAATGCCAAAGAATGCTCAAACTACCACACAATTTCACTCATCTCACACGCTAGTAAAGTCATGCTCAAAATTCTCCAAGCCAGGCTTCAGCAATATATGAACCATGAACTCCCAGATGTCCAAGCAGGTTTTAGAAAAAGCAGAGGCACCAGAGATCAAATTGCCAACATCCACTGATCATGGAGAAAGCAAGAGAGTTCCAGAAAAACATCTATTTCTGCTTCATTGACTATGCCAAAGCCTTTGACTGTGTGGATCTTAATAAACTGTGGAAAATTCAGAAACAGATGGGAATACCAGACCACTTGACCTCCTCTTGAGAAACCTATATGCAGGTCAGGAAGCAACAGTTAGAACTGGACATGGAACAACAGACTGGTTCCAAATAGGAAATAGAGTTCGTCAAGGCTGTATATTGTCACCCTGCTTATTTAACTTATATGCAGAGTACATCGTGAGGAATGCTGGGCTGGAAGAAGCACAAGCTGGAATCTTGATTGCTGGGAGAAATATCAATAACCTCTGATATGCAGATGACACTACCCTTATGGCAGAAAGTGAAGAGGAACTAAGAAGCCTCTTGATGAAAGTGAAAGAGGAGAGTGAAAAGGTTGGCTTGAAGCTCAACATTCAGAAAACGAAGATCATGGCATCTGGTGGTCCTATCACTTCATGGGAAATAGATGGAAAAACAGTGGAAACAGTGTCAGACTTTATTTTGGGGGGCTCAAAAATCACTGCAGATGCTGACTGCAGCCATGAAATTAAAAGACGCTTACTCCTTGGAAGGAAAGTTATGACCAACCTTGATAGTATATTAAAAAGCAGATACATTACTTTGCCAACAACGGTCCGTCTAGTCAAGGCTATAGTTTTTCCCATGAACATGTATGGATGTGAGAGTTGGACTGTGAAGAAAGCTGATCACCGAATAATTGATGCTTTTGAACTGTGGTGTTGGAGATGACTCTTGAGAGTCCCTTGTACTGCAGGGAGATCCAGCCAGTCCATTCTAAAGGAGATCCATCCTGGGTGTTCATTGGAAGGACTGATGCTAAAGCTGAAACTCCAATACTTTGGCCACCTCATGCGACGAGTTGACTCACTGGAAAAGACTCTGATGCTGGGAAAGGTTGGGGGCGGGAGGAGAAGGAGACAACAGAGATTGAGATGGCTGGATGGCATCACCGACTCTGTGGACATGAGTTTGAGTGAACTCCGGGAGTTGGTGATGGGCAGGGAGGCCTGGCGTGCTGTGATTCATGGGGTCACGGAGAGTCGGACACGACTGAGCGACTGAACTGAACTGAACTGAGCTCATAGGGTGGTGTGTGACTGTACTGAAATGCTGCAAACTCCAGGGGACTGTATTCACAATGAATCCCTTGTAGGTAGTACCTCATGGGACCCTTATGATAAAATGCAGAGGGTTTGCTAAGGAAATAATCTAGAAAAATGACAGCAACCTGCCTCCCCTGGGGAGAGTAATGTTAACAACTCTGCCAATGAGGCATGAGGGTGATTGTAAACAGGACTCAAAGACTAGGCATTCTGATACTGATATCTTTAAAGACTTCTGAAAGGCTTCCAACTCAACCTAGGCCCAAGCACAGAATTCAGTAGTGCTTGAGTCCATTAATGCCGGCATAGAGTGTCTCATCATTCCACTCGATGGTTGTGATCTGGTAGTTGGTCATGCCAGCGAAAACATAGATGATGTGTGTGTCGAGGCAAGGGTCCACATTCTTGGGCATGTAGCAGGCAACCTCAGAGCAGTACTGGCTCCAGTTAGTGAAGTAACAGACAATTTTGTTGTTTGTGCCTGGAATGGCAGGGAAATAAGAGACGGTCCCTGCCCTGACTAATGTCCCTTGTACCCAGGGACCACTGGCACTCCGCATCCATGGGACACTTACCCAGCTGCAACAGGAGGGCCAGCCCTAAAAAGAAGACAAGAGATCTTGGTTAGTGGGTAGCAGGGTCATTATTTCCCTGGCTGGCCTGGGACAGCACAGAGCAGTAAAGTGAGAAGGATAGTTGGGGCCTGCTGTAAGTCCTTTCCCAACACGGATACCTGCATGATGCTTTCAAGGAAGGTGGCTAAGATAAGCATTCGGTGAGCTACCTGAAAGCACAGATGATAGTGAGCAGTTCAGGAACTAGGACTGTTACTTAACTGCTATTTATTCAACAAACTCATATTAAGTACTGGTTTGCTGTTCAGTCTCTAAGTCGTGTCTGACACTTTCGCAACCCCATGGATTATAGCCCACCAGGCTTCTCTGTCCAAGGAACTTCCCGGGCAAGAATACTAGAGTGGGTTGCCATTTCCTTCTCCAGGGGTTCTTGCCAACCCAGGGGTCAGGCTGGCATCTCCTGAGTCTCCTGCATTGGCAGACAGATTCTTTAACACTGAGCCACCAGAGAAGCACAAGTATTGGCTACTGAAAACAAAAAGAAAAATTAGGCAAGTTCCCTGCCTTCAAAGAACTCAGAACCTGGTGGGAAATCAAACCTATAAGCACAATCAAACCTCAGTGCAATGCAATGACACAAGCAATAAAACTGGGATATGCAAAGTATTATAGAAAACAAATCAGGGAAGAGTTCCCCAGAAAGATAATATTTGGACAGCTCTCTTTGTTTCCTCTAGGCTTCTTTGGGATTTGTGCTTTCTTCTCCCTGTGATGGGGCTTTCCTGGTGGTTCAGATGGTAAAGAATCTGTCTGCAATGCAGACCAGGGTTTGATCCCTGGGTTGCAAGATCTCCTGGAAAAGGGAATGGCAACCCACTCCAGCATCCTTGCCTTGGGAATTCCATGGACAGAGGAGTCTGGTGGGCTACAGCACACCGGGGTCCAAAGAGCTGAACATGACTGAGAGACTAACACACACACACACACACACATCCCTATCTCTGCCTGTATTAATTACACTGAGGGTACTAGTTTATTGGTCTGCCCAATAGACTATGAACTCCCTGAGGGCAGGGACTGCCTACACTACTGAAACTCCACTACCCAGTCCAGTGCTTGGCACATGATCTACTCTCTCTTAACATGTGTTGAATGAACAGACCCGAAAGTTAATCCAAAGTGGTGGAGAAGGGCATAGAGGCAATAAAGGTGGAGAAGGGGTGGGCAGTCAGAAGTCACTTCTGGTAGCAATCTCTTCACACTAAAAACTAGAACTCACCTTTTCCAGAGTCAGTTTTGCTCTACTTCTTAACTAAAATGATGGTCCTAAATTTTATTTTCATCCAAGATATTAATACCTAGTAATACCCAGGATGAGCCATTGTGCCTGGCCCTGTGGCCAATCTCATTGGTCTCCTACCCACAGTCTGGGCGTCATCTCTGGGGGTGAGTTAGCACTGGAGGAATTGCATGAGCTCTTTAAGTTCTTGTCTGCCTTCCTCCCTAGAACCCTCACACCTGTTCCCAGAGTGTTTATTCAGAAAAACCTCAGCTTCACTCATTTTTTTCTGCTAATTGTTCCTTAATTAATCTTAGTCCAGTCTATGCACTGAGCTCCCTCTGTGGTTGGCAGAACATTGGGATCAGAATGGCTAGCCCAAGTCTTTCATCATCCTACATGAGGAAATGGCCTTGTCCTGCTGCACCAGAGAGATCCACTATCTTTCCCCTCCGAAGCTCTTGGGTGCTCACTGGGCCCTTCCCTCCTCCCTCTCTGCCTTTCTTCCTTCCTTCCCCACTATATTATGAACCCAAGGAAGCTGCCAGAGAGAAAGGGGACAAGGAAGCCTTGGAGTGAAGAGAGCAAGGGTGGAGACAGAGTAAATGGAGGAGAGGAAGTCGGTACTCTGAAAGCTCAGCTGGGCCTCCTGGGACAGACTCACCAGCAAAAAGCAGTAATTTGCCATTTTAATGGAAAGTGCTCCATGCGAGTTCCAAGGCTGAATAGGTACTTGACAGTTTTTTATAGGTAGCACTGCAGACCTTGCCACTGCACACCTGGCTCCCCTCAGCAAGCAAGGTGTCAGCCCAGAAATAAAGGGATATGAAGGGGAACGTGGTTCCCATTTACCCTCTGAAACCTATCTGTGTTTTCCTTCTTAAACAATTAACTCTGAGACACAATGGAGACTTGCTAAGAACAACCTTAAAAGGTTATTGACTGAAGATGCATTTAGGAAAATGGCTTATCTGGCACAGGCATAAGGCAGGCCTTGGGTTCAAAGTCACTACAGGTCTGAGTGGGCCCCAAAGATCAAAAGGGAACATCTGGACTCTAGAAGAGGAGTGTGGACAAGCGAAGTGAGTCTGCCATTTGACCAGGATTTGTCCCTGACTGGACAATGGGAGATGGTCCTACCCAGCCTCCTGCTCTTTGATTCCATTGTAGCAGTATATGTCAGGTAATGGCTAGAAGTTTTTGAGGTTTCACCAAGTCTGGAGTGAGAAAGTATCACTTTCCAAACTTGCTTCTGTTTAATTGAAGGTTGCTTGGTTTACAGAGAAGGGATGAAATTCATGGAGGGGTGAGGCACACATTTCTAGCTAGACTTTGATTCAGAAGGGAGAAGCAGCAAGGCCTGGGGCAAGGCCCCAGTGAGCCATAAAAATCAGAGAAAACATAGCTGTAAAAATGCCTGCAGATTGAGACTGAGAATCTCAATGTTTTAGGACCTGCCTCCCTTCACTCCACTCTACTCCCAGGCTGACCACCCAGACAGAAGGGGATGCACATACAGGAAGCCCACCACAAGGTCATATCCCAGGTGTCCAGACTGTGTCTCAGGATCACTCAGCCCCAGAAGGCAGTGAGAGGAGGAAAAGTGTGGTTTTACCTTTGGCGCTGACATCCACTTAGTCTGCCTAAAATCCCAGTTGTGGGTGGCATCGCTGGTTGCACTCTGGGTGACACCTCCCGCTTAGAGATCTACCAGTTGAGTGTTCAAGGTCTTCAGAAAGATGCTGATCAGACTGTTGGGAACTTCTAATTCAGACTCAGTTAAGGGCAATCTGGGTTCACAGAGGATACAGGGAAGGAACTTACAGACTTCAATACAAGTACTCCCAGGGCTATTATCCAGTTTCCTTTGACCTTTCCCAGGCCTTTGACTCACTTGGCCTCTGGTCATTGACTGCCAAGAACTTGATGCATTAACTAACTAGAATTGGCCCAGTCCCAGAAACACCTGGAGTAACAGGCAAATTTGGCCTTGGAGCACGGAATGAAGCAGGGCAAAGGCTAATAGAGTTTTGTCAAGAGAACGCACTGGTCATAGCAAACACCCTCTTCCAACAACACAAGAGAAGATTCTACACATAGACATCACCAGATGGTCAACACCGAAACCAGATTGATTATATTCTTTGCAGCCAAAGATGGAGAAGCTGTATACAGTTAGCAAAAACAAGACCAGGAGCTGACTGTGGCTCAGATCATGAACGCCTTATTGCCAAATTCAGACTTAAATTGAAGAAAGTAGGGAAAACCACTAGACCATTCAGATATGACCTCAATCAAATCCCTTATGATTATACAGTGGAAGTGAGGAATAGATTTAAGGGACTAGATCTGATAGATAGAGTGCCTGATGAACTCTGGACGGAGGTTCGTGACATTGTACAGGAGACAGGGACCAAGACCATCCCCATGGAAAAGAAATGTAAAAAAGCAAAATGGCTGTCTGAGGAGGCCTTACAAATAGCTGTGAAAAGAAGAGAAGTGAAAAACAAAGGAGAAAAGGAAAGATATAAGCATCTGAATGCAGAGTTCCAAAGAATAGCAAGGAGAGATAAGAAAGCCTTCTTCAGCGATCAATGCACAGAAATAGAGGAAAACAACAGAATAGGAAAAACAAGAGATCACTTCAAGAAAATTAGAGATTCCAAGGGAACATTTCATGCAAAGATGGGCTCGATAAAGGACAGAAATGGTATGGACCTAACAGAAGCAGAAGATATTAAGAAGAGGTGGCAAGAATACACAGAAGAACTGTACAAAAAAGATCTTCACGACCAAGATAGTCATGATAACGTGATCACTGACATAGATCCAGACATCTTGGAATGTGAAGTCAAGTGGGCCTTAGAAAGAATCACTACGAACAAAGCTAGGGGAGGTGATGGAATTCCAGTTGAGCTATTTCAAATCCTGAAAGATGATTCTGTGAAAGTGTTGCACTCAATATGCCAGCAAATTTGGAAAACTCAGCAGTGGCCACAGGACTGGAAAAGGTCAGTCTTCATTCCAATCCCAAAGAAAGGCAATGCCAAAGAATACTCAGACTACCGCACAATTGCACTCATCTCACACGCTAGTAAAGTCATGCTCAAAATTCTCCAAGCCAGGCTTCAGCAATACGTGAACCGTGAATTCCCAGATGTTCAAGCAGGTTTTAGAAAAGGCAGAGGCACCAGAGATCAAATTGCCAACATCCTCTGGATCATGGAGAAAGCAAGAGAGTTCCAGAAAAACATCTATTTCTGCTTCATTGACTATGCCAAAGCCTTTGACTGTGTGGATCACAATAAACTGGAACATTCTGAAAGAGATGGGAATACCAGACCACCTGACTTGCCTCTTGAGAAACCTGTATGCATGTCAGGAAGCAACAGTCAGAACTGTACATGGAACAACAGACTGGTTCCAAATAGGAAAAGGAGTACATCAAGGCTGTATATTGTCACCTTGCTTATTTAACTTATATGCAGCGTATATCATGAGGAACGCTGGCTGGAAGAAGCACATGCTGGAATCAAGATTGCCGGGAGAAATATCAATCACCTCAGATATGCAGATGACATGACCCTTATGGCAGAAAGTGAAGAGGAACTAAGAAGCCTCTTGATGAAAGTGAAAGAAGAGAGTGAAAAAGTTGGCTTGAAGCTCAACATTCAGAAAACAAAGATCATGGCATCTGGTCCCATCACTTCATGGGAAATAGATGGAAAAACAGTGGAAACAGTGTCAGACTTTATTTTTTGGGCTCCAAATCACTGTGGATGCTGACTGCAGCCATGAAATTAAAAGACGCTTACTCCTTGGGTGGACAGTTATGACCAACCTTGATAGTATATTAAAAAGCAGAGACATTACTTTGCCAACCAAGGTCCGTCTAGTCAAGGCTATGGTTTTTCCCGTGGTCATGTATGGATGTGAGAGTTGGACTGTGAAGAAAGCTGATCGCCGAAGAATCGATGCTTTTGAACTGTGGTGTTGGAGAAGACTCTTGAGAGTCCCTTGTACTGCAAGGAGATCCAACCAGTCCATTCTAAGGGAGATGAGATCAATCCTGGGTTTTCATTGGAAGGACTGATGCTGAAGCTGAAACTGCAATACTTTGGCCACCTCATGCGACGAGTTGACTCACTGGAAAAGACTCTGATGCTGGGAAAGGTTGGGGGCGGGAGGAGAAGGGGACGACAGAGAATGAGATGGCTGGATGGCATGACCGACTCTGTGGACATGAGTTTGCATGAACTCCGGGAGTTGGTGATGGACAGGGAGGCCTGGCGTGCTGTGATTCATGGGGTCGCGGAGAGTCGGACATGACTGAGCGACTGAACTGAACTGAACTGAAGTAAACTGCCCGAGGTCACGCTGAGAAACAGAGCTCAGATCCAAGCAGAGACAGCCTGCCCCTGGGACCTGGAATCTCTTACTCCACTTCCCTTCATCCACACCATCCCCTGCAACTGTCAACTAAAATGATGGACAACCTGAGAGGTGTGAGTGAAGTTTTATTTGGAGCAAAATGAGGACTGCAGCCCTGGAGACTGCACCTCAGATAGCTCTGAGACACTGCTCCAACGGGGTAGTAGGGAAAGATCAATATATAAGATTTTTGTGAACGGGGAGTTCCATGCAATCAAGTGCTTTCCTTACAAGAGGTTTTCTCTAGTCATGTAGAGCTGAATGTCACCAAGAAGGGATTTAGTGCTTTCCTAGATATGAAGAAAAGCTATGTCAAAGCTATGTTAAAGCTATGGATTTTCCAGGAGTCATATATGAATGTGAGAGTTGGATCATAAAGAAAGCTCGGCACTGAAGAACTGAGGCTTTTGAACTGTGGTGTTGGAGAAGACTCTTGAGAGTCTCTGGGACAGCAAGGAGATCAAACCAGTCAATCTTAAAAGAAATCAGTCCTGAATACTCTTTGGAAAGACTGATGCTGAAGCTGGCATTCCAATACTTTGGCCACCTGATGAGAAGAACATTGGAAAAGATCCTGATGCTGGAAAAGATTGAAGGCAAAAGGAAAAGGGGATGATAGAGGATGAGATGGTTGGATGGCATCACCAACTCGATGGACATGAGTCTGAGCAAACTCTGGGAGTTGGAGATGGACAGGAAAGCCTAACGTGCTGCAGTCCATGGGTTTGCAAAGAGTCGGACATGACTGAATGACTGAACTGAACTGAGAGTTAATGAGATAAGATTGGTCACTTAAGAGGAGAGTTA
The DNA here is from genome assembly GCF_049115385.1 of Moschus berezovskii. Classification (NCBI taxonomy): domain Eukaryota; kingdom Metazoa; phylum Chordata; class Mammalia; order Artiodactyla; family Moschidae; genus Moschus; species Moschus berezovskii. The sequence goes on along the minus strand of NC_142463.1, from coordinate 90,584,670 downwards.
TCCAAATGAGACTTTTGCAGAATTTATGTTTATTTCCCTGGAGCACAGAGTGCTTCATTCTCCACCAGCTGCAGCAGCACAGGCTTCAATGTCTGCAGAGGCAGGTGGCAAATGCCCTTAAAGCATCAATGGTTCCTCTTTGGTAGAGAACACTTAGCCTTAAAAGATCTCTTTAAAGGAGTTGTTTTAGGGGTAGGGGAGAGGAGGAGAAGGTTGATCAGGTTTTCTCTCCAATCTCAGCTGAACAAAAGGTCCTAATCTCCTTAACCTTCTCCTGGATATTTGCAAAGCAAATGGTTCTCTCCTCACAGCAAGTATGAGAAAAGAATGCATATAATTCAGGACTTAGAGCTCAAGACACAGACCTTCCATGGACTCTCGGGCTCCATGAAAGGCCAAGGTTAATATGTTGGGCAACTGTCAATGATAACCAAAGTAACAACAAACACAAGTACCAGCCTTCCTTACCCCTCATACCTCTGGCAGCAAGCATGCCCATTTTACAGAGAAAACAGGGGGGCACAGAGAGGGTAAATAACTTGACCAAAGTCACATGGTCAGTCAGTTAGAGCAAAGCCAGATGTGAGCCCAGGCAGACTGACTCTCAATTATTTCACTCCTCTACTGGAGAATGCAATAATCAGAGGAAGCAAAAGACTGAGCCACTGTTAGAAAATCACAGAAGTGTCCTCAAGCAATGTCTCAGTTCAGTTCAGTTCAGTCATTCAGTCGTGTACAACTCTTTGTGACCCCATGAATCACAGCACGCCAGGCCTCCCTGTCCATCACCAACTCCCGGAGTTCACTCAAACTCATGTCCATTGAGTCGGTGATGCCATCCAGCCATCTCATTCTCTGTCGTCCCCTTCTCCTCCCGCCCTCAATCCTTCCCAGCATCAGAGTCTTTACCAGTGAGTCAACTCATCGCATGAGGTGGCCAAAGTATTGGAGTTTCAGCTTTAGCATCAGTCCTTCCAGTGAACACCCAGGATTGATCTAAGTTATAGTAAAAAGATCGGAGCTCTCGGGCAGCATTTAGGGGACACTGGGCTGGAAGAAGCACCAGCTGGAATTAAGATTGCTGGGAGAAATATCAATAACTTCAGATATGCAGATGACACCACCCTTATGGCAGAAAGTGAAGAGGAACTAAAAAGCCTCTTGATAAAAGTGAAAGAGGAGAGTGAAAAGTTTGACTTGAAGCTCAACATTCAGAAAACAAAGATCAATGCATCTGGTCCCATCACTTCATGGGAAATAGATGGGGAAACAGTGGAAACAGTGTCGACTTTATTTTTTGGGGCTCCAAAATCACTGCAGATGCTGATTGCAGCCAGGAAATTAAAAGACGCTAACTCCTTGGAAGGAAAGTTATGACCAATGTAGATAGCATATTAAAAAGCAGAGACATTACTTTGCCAACCAAGGTCCATCTAGTCAAGGCTATGGTTTTTCCCATGATCATGTATGGATGTGAGAGTTGGACTGTGAAGAAAGCTGATCGCCGAAGAATTGATGCTTTTGAACTGTGGTGCTGGAGAAGACTCTTGAGAGTCCCTTGGACTGCAAGGAGATCCAACCAGTCCATTCTAAAGGAGATCAATCCTGGGTGTTCATTGGAAGGACTGATGCTAAAGCTGAAACTCCAATATTCTGGCAACCTCATGCGAAGAGTTGACTCACTGGAAAAGAGTCTGATGCTAGGAGGGATTGGGGGTGGGAGGAGAAGGGGACGACAGAGAATGAGATGGCTGGATGGCATCACCGACTCTGTGGACATGAGTTTGAGTGAACTCCGGGAGTTGGTGATGGACAGGGAGGCCTGGCGTGCTGTGATTCATGGGGTCATGGACAGTCAGACACGACTGAGTGACTGAACTGACTGACTGGGGACAAAGTTTCCTTAGTCTCCAGCAGCGCTTGCCACCTCTGTTCTTTCATATGTACTTCTGATATTTTCTCAATCATAAAGGAATAAATCCCATTTTCAATTTAAAAACATGCACAATATGAGCGTTTCAAGTTAAGTTTTATTTTGGACAAAATGAAGACTATAGCCTAGGAGATAGCACTTCAGATAGCTCTGAGGAACTGAGGTAGAGATTACTAGGTAATCTGATTACTAGGTCAGTGTAGAACTCTGAGACCTCGGTCTTGTTTTCAGTAAACATCCAGCTCCATTGTTCTGAAATCCTGGAATGTGTGTTTAGTCTGATAAATTATCAGCATTCAGATCCATGGAAGGGCAGTAATTAAATTCTGTTCCATATGCTTAAGGGTAAAATAACTGATGATCATTAATTTTAAACCATAATCTGGTCCATGGTAAAATGACCAGAGGGCATGAAAAGGGTGTTCACTTAATCTAAGGATCAAGAGAAGCCATAAAGATATTAAGTTAAGTATCTTGACCTTTAAATTGATTGGTTAGAAATACTGTGATTTAAGGAAGGAATGAGAAACACTTCAGTATTCTTGCCTTGAGAACCCCATGAACAGTACGAAAAGGCAAAATAATAGGATACTGAATGAGGAACTCCCCAGGTCAGTAGGTGCCCAATATGCTACTGGAAATCAGTGGAGAAATAAATCCAGAAAGAATGAAGGGATGGAGCCAAACCAAAAACAATACCCAGTTGTGGATGTGACTGGTGATAGAAGCAAGGTCTGATGATGTAAAGAGCAATATTGCATAGGAACCTGGAATGTTAGGTCCATGAATCAAGGCAAATTGGAAGTGGTCAAACAGGAGATGGCAAGAGTGAACATAGACATTCTAGGAATCAGTGAACTAAAATGGACTGGAATGGGTGAATTTAAATCAGATGACCATTATATCTACTACTGTGGGCAGGAATCCCTTAGAAGAAATGGAGTAGCCATCATGGTCAACAAAAGAGTCCGAAATGCAGTACTTGGATGCAATCTCAAAAACTCAGAGACAGAATGATCTCTGTTCATTTCCAAGGCAAACCATTCAATATTACAGTAATCCAAACCTATGCCCCAACCAGTAACGCTGAAGAAGCCAAAGTTGAACGGTTCTATGAAGACCTACAAGACCTTTTAGAACTAACACCCAAAAAAGATGTCCTTTTCATTATAGGGGACTGGAATGCAAATGTAGGAAATCAAGAAACACCTGGAGTAACAGACAAATTTGGCCTTGGAGCATGGAATGAAGTAGGGCAAAGGCTAACAGAGTTTTGCCAAGAGAACACACTGGTCATAGCAAACACCCTCTTCCAACAACACAAGAGAAGACTCTACACATGGATATCACCAGATGGTCAACACCAAAATCAGATTGATTATATTATGTGCAGCCAAAGATGGAGAAGCTCTACACAGTTAGCAAAAACAAGACTGGGAGCTGACTGTGGCTCAGATCATGAGCTCCTTATTGCCAAATTCAGACTGAAATTGAAGAAAGTAGGGAAAACCACTAGACCATTCAGATATGACCTAAATCAAATTCTTTATGATTATACAGTGGAAGTGAGAAATAGATTTAAGGGACTAGATCTGAAAGAGTGCCTGATAAACTATGGATGGAGGTTCTTGACATTGTACAGGAGACAGGGACCAAGACCATCCCCATGGAAAAGAAATGCAAAAAAGCAAAATGGCTGTCTGAAGAGGCCTTACAAATACTGCGAAAAGAAGAGAAGTGAAAAGCAAAGGAGAAAAGGAAAGATATAAGCATCTGAATGCAGAGTTCCAAAGAATAGCAAGGAGAGATAAGAAAGCCTTCCTCAGCGATCAATGCAAAGAAATAGAGGAAAACAACAGAATAGGAAAGACAAGAGATCTCTTCAAGACAATTAGAGATTCCAAGGGAACATTTCATGCAAAGATGGGCTCGATAAAGGACAGAAATGGTATGGACCTAACAGAAGCAGAAGATATTAAGAAGAGGTGGCAAGAGTACATGGAAGAACTGTACAAAAAAGATCTTCACGACAAAGATAATCACGATGGTGTAATCATTCATCTAGAGCCAGACATCCTGGAATGTGAAGTCAAGTGGGCCTTAGAAAGTATCACTACGAACAAAGCTAGTGGAGGTGATGGAATTCCAGTTGAGCTATTTCAAATCCTGAAAGATGATTCTGTGAAAGTGTTGCACTCAATATGCCAGCAAATTTGGAAAACTCAGCAGTGGCCACAGGACTGGAAAAGGTCAGTCTTCATTCCAATCCCAAAGAAAGGCAATGCCAAAGAATGCTCAAACTACCGCACAATTGCACTCATCTCACACACTAGTAAAGTCATGCTCAAAATTCTCCAAGCCAGGCTTCAGCAATACGTGAACCGTGAACTCCCAGATGTTCAAGCTGGTTTTAGAAAAGGCAGAGGCACCAGAGATCAAATTGGCAACATTCGCTGGATCATGGAGAAAGCAAGAGAGTTCCAGAAAAACATCTATTTCTGCTTTATTGACTATGCCAAAGCCTTTGGCTCTGTGGATCACAATAAACTGTGGAACATTCTGAAAGAGATGGGAATACCAGGCCACCTGACCTGCCTGTTGAGAAACCTGTATGCAGGTCAGGAAGCAACAGTTAGAACTGGACATGGAACAACAGACTGGTTCCAAATAGGAAGAGGAGTACGTCAAGGCTGTATATTGTCACCCTGCTTATTTAACTTATATGCAGAGTACATCATGAGGAATGCTGGGCTGGAAGAAGCACAAGCTGTAATCAAGATTGCTGGGAGAAATATGAATAACCTCAGATATGCAGATGACACCACCCTTTGACAGAAAGCGAAGAAGAACTAAAGAGTCTCCTGATGAAAGTGAAAGAGGAAAGTGAAAAGTTGGCTTGAAGCTCAACATTCAGAAAACTAAGATCATATCATGGCATCTGGTCCCATCACTTCATAGGAAATAGATGGGGAAAGAGTGGAAACAGTGTCAGATTTTATTTATTTGGGCTGCAAAATCACTGCAGATGGTGAGTTCAGCCATGAAATTAAAAGACGCTTACCCCTTGGAAGGAAAATTATGACCAACCTAGATAGCATATTAAAAAGCAGAGACATTACTTTGCTAACAAAGGTTCGTCTAGTCAAAGCTATGGTTTTTTCCCGTGTTCATGTATGGATGTGAGAGTTGGACTGTGAAGAAAGCTGATCGCCGAAGAATTGATGCTTTTGAACTGTGGTGTTGGAGAAGACTCTTGAGAGTCCCTTGGACTGCAAGGAGAGTCAACCAGTCTATCCGAAAGGAGATCAGTCCTGGGTGTTCATTGGATGGACTGATGCTAAAGCTGAGACTCCAATACTTTAGCCATCTCATGCGAAGAATTGACTCACTGGAAAAGACTCTGATGCTGGGAGGGATTGGGGGCAGGAATAGAAGGGGATGACAGAGAATGAGATGGCTGGATGGCATCACCGACTCGATGGAGGTGAGTTTGTGTGAACTCCGGGAGTTGGTGATGGACAGGGAGGCCTGGCGTGCTGCGGTTCAAGAGTCAGATACGACTGAGTGACTGAACTGAACTGAACTGAAGGAAGGATATAAAAACTGATGTAAGACCCACCTTGGAGAGACTTTTTACCCTCTCAGTGTCTATATGAGGGCTTTGTACTTTCCTTCTCTTTATTAAATCCTAATCGCTTGCTTCTGTGAGTGTTTTTGTGTTTCTGGGTTCCATTCTTCAGCTCCATGGACAAGAACTCAGATTCCTGTCTCGAAACTGCTGCAAAGAAGTAGGGGGAAGGATAGTATACATGTGATTTTGGTGAAGGGGGAATACAGGCAATCAAGCACATATTTTTTTACTGAAAGTTTCTGCTAGTCACGGGGAGCAGTCCATGAAGGATTTTAGTGCTTTTGTAGATATGAGCAGATACAAGAATTGGGCTCATAAAGTTGGCTCCTCAAAATGTCTAACTATGTGCAGACCTGTTCTGTCAGCTTTCAGAGCACAGAGTGCCTTATTTCTTCTCTCCCTCTTGAGCTCCTTTCAGTGGGTATTGAAAATCAGCAACTGCAGCAGCATATGATTTAATCCTTTGGAGGTAGATGGCAAGTGCCCATGTCAAGTGGCAATTTATAGTTGACACCCTAGTAGTTCCACTCTCACTCTCCTTCAGATCCTATAGCCATCTCTAAGCACCTCCTCTGCAGAAATTCCGGTCCTGCCATCACTTAGATATATGATCTTACATCCCCTGAGCCCATCAGCTCATCTGTAAATTGGGCTTATGCACCACCTTTATAAGCCAAGAGGATTAAATGTGCACATGGAAGTTTTGCTCAAAGTATCGGGTAAGGGACTTCCCTGGCAGTCCAGTGATTAAGACTCCACACTTCCTCTGCAGGGGGCATGTGCTGGATCCCTGGTTAGGGAACTAAGACGCCATATGCTACGTAGCCAAAACTAAACACATAGATAGATAAAAGAAAGTTTAGGGTAAAAATCATTTTTCAATAAGGAAAGGGAGAATGAGGGGAAACACAATTCATCCTGAAATTAGGGAGTCTGAATTAGAAAACAGCCTTAGATTTCAAGCAGCATTAGACCCTGCTTTGGGCACCACGCTTTAGAGGAAAAATTGCAAGCTTTTCCATAAAAGGCTAGATAGTAATATTTTAGGCTTTGTAGGCCATTCTGAGGGCTTCCCATGCGGCACTAGTGGTAAAGAACCCATCTGCTAATTCCAGCAACATAAGAGATGTGTGTTCAATCCCTGGGTTGGGAAAATCTCCTGGAGGAGGGCATGGAAACCCACTTCAGTATTCTTGCCTGGAGAAACCCATGGACAGAGGAGCCTGGTGGATTACAGTCCATAGGGTTGCAAAGAGTTGGACATGACTGAAGTGACTTAGCATGCATGGACACAGAATCTGTAGCAGCTTTTCAACCCTGCCATTGTGGAGAGAAAGCAGCCATAGATAATATGTAAATAAATTAGGTGCAGCTGTGTTCCCATAAAAGTTTATTCACAGAAGCAAGCGGTGGGTTAGATTTGACCCATTGGCCACAGTTTGCTACTCCCTGCCTTTGGTGTTTACACTCTGGTCCTCCTCCACATCCTTAGCCCTGAAGCCCACACCCCTGCTCTATTAAACCCTAATCCAGATATCCAGGGTTCCTTCACAAGTAGCCAAACAGCCTGTTCCAACTTTCAGGTCCTGTGCAGCCCTTTTCCTGTTCACTCATCCTGAGTGTAGACCACAGGCTGGTGTGAACACACTTGCCAGAGGATCTGTGTATGTGTGTGTGTGTGTGCGTGCACGCACTGGGGTGAAGTGAAGACAAACTTGGGATGCAAAAGCCAAGATGTCTGTGTTGCAGGAAGGGGGACCCCTTCCAGGGCCCAAGGGTATACTCTTGTCTAACACTCAGAAATGAATCATCCTAGGAGACACATGTTCTGACAAAGCAAGAGACTTTATTGGAAAAAGGCACCCAGGCAGAAGCAGGAAGGTAAGGGGAACCCAGCAGGGCTGCTCTCCCACATGTCCCTCAGTCTCGGGTTTTATGGTGATGGGGTTAGTTTCTGGGTTGTTTCCAGCCAATCACTCTGAATCAGGGTGCTTCTTGGTGGCACATGCATTGCTCAGCCAAGATGGATTTCAGTGAAGATTCTGGGAGGTGGTAGGACACATGGAGTCTCCTTTTGAGTTTTCCTGAATTCTTCCAGTTGGTGGTGGCTTGTTAGTTCCATGTTCCTTACCAGGACCTCCTGTTGTAAAATAACTCATGCAAATGGTTACTGTAGTGCCTGGCAGGGTGGGTAGTTTCAGTCATTGTTTCCCCCAACAACTTCCCCTTCCACCAACATCTGCCAGTGTGTATGTGAGGTCCTTGCTCTCTGAGTCAGGGCTTTAGATGGGAAGGGAAAGGGTCTACCAGTGGGCTGGGAACCAAGGGCACAAGCTGCTGCATTCTGGCACAGAATTCCGAGGAGTCTGCGAATTCTAAATTCAAACCTAGTCTTTTGGGTCATTGCAAAATCGTATTTGTTAAGAGTATAAATCATATTTTAACCCTTGGCTTTTAAATATTTAGACATATGATATACAGGCCTACATTTGTACCCACAAATGGTGGGAGAGGACAGCTTTATACCACAAGGTCCAAGATTGCACAAAGGAGCCCACACTGGCTGGAACCAAATGCTTTTTCTTTATTGTACCTCAGGGGAACCAGTCAGCAGCTGCAGGAGAACAAAGCCAGTCCCAGTCTGAGGTCTGAGAGAAAGTCAAGCGGAGACTTGGAGAAGAGACATCCTGAGGGCCTCATCTAACCTCTAAGAATTCCACACATGAATTCCTGCAGCAGGAGTACGCAGTAAGGTCACCTTACCTACTTAGCTATGAGTTAAGCCTGGAAACAAAAGAAAGTATTTCAAATCCCATCAGTAACATAAGGCCTCAGTCAGGTTACTAAGACATAGATGCTCAGAGTTGAAAGGCTGCTGCCCAATCATATAGCTTAAGAGATTTTGCACTGCTCTGGGCCCTTCTCCAGGACAGTTTGGCCAGTCCTCTCCAGTTGTCTGTCTGCAGTGATTTCCAGTGTCCCGCTCCTCCACTGAGATGATGTCAGCACACCTGGTTGGTCAGCAGCACTCTCACCTGCACAAGAAGATATAGGATTTGCTTACAGAACCCAGGACCCAGGGATGGAGCAGCAGCCAAACCACCTGCTGTTAAGGCAATAATGGGCATGGTCATCAATAATGACCATGAGACGTCCTGACTGTCCAGACTAAAGCAAGATCTAGAGAATGGACTTGTGGACACAGTGGAGGAAGGAAAGAGTGGAACAAATAGGGAAAGTAACATAGACATATATACACTATCATGTGTAAAACAGATAACTGATGAGAGGCTGCTATATAACACAGGGAGCCCAGCCAGGCACTCTGTGACAACCTAGAGGAGTGGGCTGGGGTGAGGGGAGGGAGACCCAAGAGGGAGGTGATGTATGTATAATTATGGCTGATTTGCATTGTTGTACAGCAGAAACTATCACAACATTTTAAAGCAAATTTCCTCCAACTTAAAAAAAAAACACAACAAAACTGTGGATGGCGAGAGGAATAGACCATTAATAACAACTGAGATTGGATCTCTCAGCAGTCAATTGGGAGCATAAAGTCAGATTTATTCTGATTTAGAAAATTAAAACAGGCTGATGATTTTGTAGTGAAGAATTGCAGTGGAGTAAATGTTTATGCCCACTCTACATGAAAAGAAAATGCTTAGCTTAGACTCTGCTCAATAAATGGTGGCCAAATTATTATTGTTATATGTTAAAAGTCTTTGGAAGCTCACCAAAAGAACAGAATCAGACTAATCAATAAGAAAAAGGAGAACAGAAGGTCCAAAGGAATTTGAGAATTCATCAGTCCAAATATGTGAAGACTACCTCCCCCAGTCTCCTGTGTCCCGCTCAGCCCAGCTCTCGGCCCACTTTCAGTCTGTCCTAAATTCTGTTACCTTTCTAGAGAGCCAAGACTCCTCTTGACAGCTTGAACAAGGGGGTAGGGGCCCTGGCTGCAGAATTTTCCAGTGAAGTCATCCATGTCAATAGACCAGATCATGGCCCCTCCCAGGTTTAGATTCTTTAGAAATTGAACCTGAGGGGAGCCCAGAAAGGTATACTGAGGTTAGAAGGAGTCCGTAAAGGCCCAAGACCCAAGTCAGGTTCACAGGAGGGCTTGAGCTTAGAATGTAGCAGTAGATGTACACCCTATGGAGTCATGGATTCCCTGAAGGAAAGGATTGCTTGGGAAGGCTTATAAAATGAAGAGAGAGCCATTTGCTATTAACCACTTCTCATGGAATAATTGCATCCCAGGTCCAAAACCTAGGCCTCTAGGATGAGGAGTAGAAACTAGGAAATCACTAGCAAGATTTCAATTACAATTGGGTTGTCAATTACACTGATGCCTTTGTCCTGCTTTGCACCTAGAAAGCAAACATCTTAGCAAGGTCTAAGAACAACCCTGTAGACTGTAGCCCACCAGGCTCCTCTATCCATGGGATTTTCCAGGTAAGAATACTGGAGTGGGCTGCCATTTCCTTCTCCAAAGAACTGGTAGACTCAGAAATCTAGAGCCTCGTAATCCATGAGAAAGACTGAAGGGTCTGTCCTGAGATAAACAACCAGGTGAGTGACCATTCTGTATAGGCACCAATGTCTCCTTTGCTCTTTTCCCCTTCTTCTCCCTCCTCCCTTCTCTCCACTCCTTGCTTCTCCCCTTATTTTTAATTCTTTCTTGCATCTTTTCTACCTCTCCTGCATGTACGATAGGTGCTCACAGGTACGACGTAGAATCATGACTAGCTTTGCACCACAGAGGCTTCTCTCCTTCCACACAGAGTACTGAAGCATTTGATCACACACCTTATTCCTCAAGCACCGGAGTGTTCTGCTGTCCCAGAGCCTCTTGCTTGGGGCAGCTGTCCCAGAGCCTCTTGCTCTCCCAGAACCCAGACATACCTTGATCTCCACGCTCTCCACATCATCATAGCCCACCCACTGGTTCCCCTTGACTGCATAGGGAACTTGCTGATCCTGGAGCCTTGTGATCCTGGCTCCTTGTAGGAACTGACAGATCTGGTAAGAAAAGGAGGAGCAAGAGGTTCATTAATGATCTCTTCTTGAAATTTATTGAGATAAAAGGGGAAGGTAAGGGTCTTGGGGACAATATCAGAATCTTTACTCCAGGAATCACTGAGAGAAATGATCAGGTACAACATGCAGCATGGATGGTTCAAGGTGAACCTTTGGAAATTGTTGATGCTAAGGCCTCATCAGGAGGAACCACAAACAGCTAGAGGGCAAAGAGTACTTGAATTCCACACCAGGCCTCAGTATTGATCAGTAAATCCTCCCATGTCTTCATTTGCAAAACAGAAACAATTATAATTCTGTATCTTATATACCTCCCTTACAATATTGTTAGGATCAACTGAACTAATACATGTTAGGAAAAAAAGACAACTTTGAAAACAATGAAGTGCTTTACAGACACGTAATGTCACAATGCCCTTCACCATCATTCCCCACCTTGTAGCTTATCCCCACTACAACCCCACTACTCTCCCTCTGTCCCTTCCCCCTCCCAATGTGACTGTGCTGGGATTCCCCTTCTATAATCAGCTATTTTTCTCGTTAGCAGAAGTAAGAGCTACTAAAAAAGATAAATCTTCATTGAAAGATGCATTTTAAAGCCACACAGAAAACTCATTTTGTTTTGCCTACTCTTTTTAGATTATTTACACTCATATTTGCCTCGATGAGACCCCATGGACTATAACCCACCAGGCTTCTCTGTCCATGGGTTTCTCCAGGCAAGAATACTGGAGTGGGTTGCCATTTCCTTCTCTATTGTCTCAATAAGGATGATAAATGAAAAGTTGAATAAATAAGGAAATACCAATTTGTCAAAGTTATAATGATGTGGGGTGATACACTGAACAATCAGTTAAATTTTCCATGCAGTAGGGGAGTGTGTATCCAGTGGTCTGCACTTAAATCCTTCCAGCAGATTCTGAGCTCTGACCTCTCTTATTCCTTATATTAAGTGATTCACTGAGGACTCTGATAGTGACTCATACACTTTTCCCCTTGTCAACTCAACTGATGGTTCTTCAATCATTTCCCTGTGTGAGGTGAGACGAAAAATTGAGCATTACACTTAGAGTATCTCAGTGGATGCCAAGACCCTCAGTAGCAGTTCATAGCATGCCCATGCCAGTAATGAGGGGATATACTAGGACTCCAAGGGAAAACCAAAATGTAGGACGTTATTTTTTCCTTACTTGATCAAACTCCTTCCTGTCCTTCAAGATCCAGCATACATCTCTCCTCTTCTATGGAGCCTTCCCCATCACCCATTTCTGAACTCGCGGCCCTCCACATTGGTCACTTAATCGTATCTCTTTTTGCAGTACCTATAGTTTTTTAAAACTATTATAGTTATTAACTATAATAGTTTTAAAACTCTTATTTAACTAGTTTCCTTTGTATTCTCCATTCTTTCCACCTGGACAGTAAGCCCTTTGAGACAAGGATGAAGAATGAGTTATTTCTAGCTCTCACAGGACCCAGTTTTGTGATATGGGAGCAACCCAAGAGTTTCTGTTGGTTGAATTACTATTTGACTCTTAGAACTTCCTATACATTAAAAAAATGTTTTTCTCCAGATTGAGGAGCAGAAAGGAACGATGGTCTAAACAGCCAAACACCTTTGATAGTTATCTCTATGATGTTAAGTCTGACTGACTCCAGGACAGAATCTGACATATTTGACTGCTCATTGCTTTTTATTTATTTATTTTTGATTGAAAGTTAATTGCTTTACAGTATTGTGTTGGTTTCTGGCTCCTCTCTTCTTGAAACACCCACTTCTCACACTGTTATTTGGCACAGAGCACTCTGGGTTCTGCCTACCTTCTTGTAGATCTTGTCAGTTTCATTAAAGTTCTCCTCTTCCTCTTCCTAACCCTTCAGTACAAGAGGTCCTTGGGTTTTGTTGTTTCTTGCACTTTGGCTTCACATACCATCTTTATGCTGATAGTGTTAGAAACTACATCTCTAGCACAGCTGGCCTCTTGTGGTCCAAACCCACATACCGAACTGCTGCTGCTGCTGCTAAGTTACTTCAGTCGTGTCCGACTCTGTGCGACCCCATAGACGCAAGCCCACCAGGCTCCCCTGTCCCTGGGATTCTCCAGGCAAGAACACTGGAGTGGGTTGCCATTTCCTTCTCCAATGTGTGAAAGTGAAAAGTGAAAGTGAAGTCGCTCAGTCGTGTCCGACTAGTAGCGACCCCATGGACTGCAGCCCACCAGGCTCCTCCATCCATGGGATTTTCTAGGCAATAGTACTGGAGTGGCTTGCCATTGCCTTCTCCGACATACCGAACTAGTCACCTTTTATTTATACATCCCACAGGCATTTGGATGTCCCACTTGCTCCTCAAAGTCAGAATGTCCAAAACTGATCTCACGATTGGGACCAATCCCCACTATGCTCCTTCATATCTTCCCCAACTCAGTAAGAATGGCATTACCATCTACTTAGTTGCCCAAGTCAAAAACATGGAACAGTTTCCCTTTTCAATCTCCCATACCTGTTTCACCTATCCCCATTCCTCACTAGTTCCACCTCCTCTCCAGATTTCAGCTAATGTCACTTCCTCCAGGAAGCATTCCCTGACCCCTTCCCAAGTCAGGGTGCATAGTTCCTATTAAATGTTCCAATAGCACTCCATACTTTCCTTCCCAGCACTCAGGATGTGTTACTCTATTATTGTCAGATTGAAGCTGGAATGTCTATCCAGACACAGGGGGCAGCTGAGGGCACAGGGAGGCTCCAGGTACCTCATAATAAGCCAGGAAGCCTGAAGACTTGGTGATGGGGCCAGCGGCTCCAGGACCAGAGGCAGGGGCCCCCACGGCAGTTTCTGCAGAGGCCAGTGTGAAGGAACGTCCATACGTGGGGATGCCCATGACCACCTTCTCTGCAGGCATCCCCTTGTGTATCCAGTATCCCACAGCATATTCCTAGAAAGAGAAGATAGACTGAGCCACAGCATGCATGTACGGGAAAGAAAGGTGTCAGGCCTTACTGAGCCTCCAGCCCAAATTCACAGGGGGGACTCCATGGTTCCTTCTCTACATCAGTGACTATGGAGGATCCCATTGGAACCAGAGTGTTTATTCTAGTGCTCTTAATAATCTTCAGCACTAAGTGACCAAGTCAACTTTTTCTAATCATGAAAGAAAACTGAACAGTGGATCAGAAAAGAAATCAGGCAAGTGACCTAGAAAACGTGAAATCAAGGTTGTCACCATCTATCTTTCCCCTTGAGTCAACTGCCTATGGAATTTGTCTCCACTATGACTGGTTGTGTTGCTGATGGAGGTGATGGGGGTTGTGGCCATCAGACACTGGCCTGTGAGGCCTCACAATGACATCAGGTCCAAGAGGCAAGATAAGGCAAGAGGCTAGTTTGGGCCTTACTGGCTTCCAGAACAGAATAAGGGGTTACAGAAGATGAGGGTATGTCTCATCATCCTTAAAAATTGTTGAGAGAGAGGAAAGAATGAAGGCGCCTTGGTTTGATGTGACTTGATCATATAGTGTTCTACAAAACCCCAGACTAGAAATCAGTATACCCAGCTTTGGACTGATTCGTTTTGTAATTTTAAATATGAAGGCTTGGAAATATACAACCCAGACATTTCTTCTGCCCAATTTTAGAAATACATCCACATGTACCATGACAACAACAAAACTGTTTTGTTAATGAGTTTTTTCCCTTGGATTTTCCATTTTCTATCGCTTTTCAGGATATTCACATCAGCAAGAACTTGAAGAGCCAATTAATTTGCCAGGTTTCCATTTCATCATCTGTAAAGTGAAAGTAATGCTTCCTGACCAGCCAACCTCAGATTATCTTGAAGATCAAATTAAATAGGAAATGTGGGCACGTACAGGAGAGTACTAAGTTCTGTACATCCATGTGGGTTTCAGGAAATGTATCGAGGATGGAGAATTAAGAGAAGACTGGGGTGACTGATACCTTGAGTCAGAGAAAAGTTTAGGATATTTCAGTTACAAAGCCCTCTGACATTTTCTAGGTGACATTTTACTGTGCCTGGTGCAAGCATTTTCCCTGTTCTCACCAGCTTCCAGAGTAATCTGACTCCCTCATGGGCAATGCATCTCCTCCTCAGTTCGAGAAAGAATTAACTCTAGATGACCTGCACTGTCCTCAGCTCCCCCCACAGCCAGCGTACCCACCACTCTTTCTCCCTAAGACTCACCACATTGTAGTAGGAGCTTGTCCCTCTGTCCAGCTGTCCCTTTCTCAGGGGGCTGTTGTGGCCAGTGACAAGGGGCTTTTCCCAAGAGCCATGGAAGTCAAAAGACAGGAGGTTGATGAAATCCAGGTCTCTAGATTGCCAAAAGCAAAAGAAGAGATTCTGTGATGAGCAGAGGTAGAAGCAACTACAGTCGACCCTTGAACACTGCACATTTGAGCTGCACAGTTCACTTTTACACTGCTGCTGCTGCTGCTAAGTCACTTCAGTCATGTCCGACTCTGTGTGACCCCATAGACGGAAGCCCACCAGGCTCCCCCGTCCCTGGGATTCTCCAGGCAAGAACACTGGAGTGAGTTGCCATCTCCTTCTCCAATGTGTGAAAGTGAAAAGTGAAAGTGAAGTTGCTCAGTCATGTCCGACCCTTAGCGACCCCACGGACTGCAGCCTACCAGGCTGCTCCATCCATGGGATTTTCTAGGCAATAGTACTGGAGTGGCTTGCCATTGCACTTTTACACTACAAAACAGTAAATACTATGGAACCACATGGTTTGGAGTTGGCTGAATCCACAGATGAGGAGGAACCATGGATACAAAGGGCTGGCTGTAAATTACACATGGATTAGCCCTCCCTTTGTCCCAGGGTCAACTGTACACATATTCATGTAGAGTTTTGAATGCTGTTAGAAGGATTGAAATTAGCCATAAAGGATAAGTTCCTGGCTGGATGATGTGGTTAGGATAGTGACTTCACGCTTTCCCTTCTCCCTTCATCCTTCAGATGTATTGACACGCATCACTTGCATGGGCCAGGCTGGCGGCAGAGAGATGGAGGGGGTGATCCAGTGCACTTACTTTGCCAATTCCTTGATCTGATAGCTGTTGTCAATCATCTGCCTCCCTGCAGAAACTCCTGCAGTCAACAGAAGCCTTTCTTTGGTGGATTTTACAAAGTCCTGATGAAAAGCTTCTGCTAACTTCTGTGAAAAACAAAAAGCCCACGAGAAGTCAGTTCTCCCTCCCAGAGCACAGACCTAAGATTCTTACCTGATTTGAAATTCCTAGATGGAAATTATCATTAGATGGAGAGATCAAAACTTTTCTCCCCATTCCCACATGGGGATGCCTCCTGCCTCAAGCTCAGGAATGTCCACATTACGCAGGAGGACCACCAGTCTCACTGTACTCAAGAAGAACTATCTGGGTTTCCTCCTAGTAGATTCTCTGATCTATGTGATAGAACTTTATGAGACTATTCCGGTGCTCAGGAGAGTCTATGGCCCTATACTCTTTTACATGGATGTTGCTTCGTTTCGGTGTTGTATATAAGAAGGCTCTGTTCTTTGATGTTGTCCTTGCACTAAACTAGGTCCAAGGACTTTTCCTTCATGAGTTTGAGCTTCTGGAAGGAAGGGAATATCTTCCAACGAGAGCCAGTCTCTTCCTTTTTTTCTCCTGATGTGGCCATGGGTTTCACATAAGGGTAACAAGGAGTTTGCCTTACATGAATCAGCACAGTGAAATGAGTGTTGTCTTTTACACTTGGGTAGATCCAACTTATGTCCAGTCCATCAAAGTTATGATTCCTCAGAAATAGGATTACAGATTTGACAAATTCCAAGACTGATGAAGAAGATTCAACCATGGGATGGAACCTGGGTAGAGGCAAGACAGGTGTTTCTTGGAAAGAAGAAGTAGACATAACACAACACATTAATTTCTTCACAGAAATCCTGATATAGTCTTCCTTTCCCCAATATTTTCTCATTATTTTTCTATCCCAACTCTTGCCTCTTTTGGAACAAATGGGGAGAGAAAGGATTGCTGGGCCAGAAAATCAATGGACTCGGGTAGAGGAAGACTGGGTTCTCTGCAGCCCTTTCTGCAGGATAATGGAGCTGCCTATGGCAGAGACTCTCCCTGACCAAACTTTAGTCATTTGGTTGCTAAGTTGTGTCCGACTCTTTGCAACTCCATGGACTATAGCCCACCAGGATCCTCTGTCCATAGGATTTCCCAGGCAAGAATACTGGGGTGGGTTGCCATTTCCTTCTCCAGGGAATCTTTCTAACCTAGGGATCAAACCCGTATCTCCTGAATTGGCAGGTGGATTCTTGACCACAGCCTCTGGGGAAGCCCAAACTGTAGTCTGAGTCCTCTGAATTCTCTTCTCAACTTGGCCTTGACCTTGGGCTTCTGTCCCTATCTTTGCAGAATCCTAAATCAACTTAATGAGAATCCCCCATCCTTGGTATCAGATCACCCTCAGTATTATCCTCATCCCCTACCTTCCCCCAGGTGATATCTTATCATCCTGGCCTGCCTTCAGCAAGAGTTCTGTTGAGTCAGTTTAGCAAGAATCTCCTTAGCCCTAATGTTTCCTCTTAGTAATTTTCCATCCACTGACCCCACCCACAACCTGCTTCTTGGCTATAAATCCACTTTTGCCTCTGCTGCATCCAGCATTGAGTCCAGTACTATCCTGAGGTCTCCTTTCCCCTATTACAATACTTCCTGAATAAAATCTGTTTTTCCCTCTTTAATTTCTATCCACCTCTGACTTTCTTTAACATTTTAAACCCTTAAAAAAGCAATTTGCAATGTGATGGGCTGAGGGTCAAGAGATCTGGATTTGAGTCCCAGGTCAGAGTCCTTTCTAGTGACCTCTTTGTCACCAACTAGCTCTCTGGGTTCAGTCTGGCCCATCTTTAAAATGGAACTGAAGACACTGATCCTGCCTCATCCACCTCAAAGTGACCACATTTTTGAAAGCTTCCTAAAAAGAGAGCTGGACTTCATAGGACCTTCTCTTTCCCCACACAAGCAACCCAGTCCTGAATAAGCAACACAGGTCTTCGCAGTCCCTTCTCATGAAAAACCAGGAGGACCCTGAGCCGCAGCAACCCTCAAGGGCTTTCATCTGAACTAGAATTCTTAAGTCAGGAAGTGAACTCTGAGCTGCTCATGCAGTGGGCCTGTGCTCCAGAACAAGATTTAAAATCCAAATCTGTGGACAAGATATAAGTATTTTCCAGAGGATGTATCCTTTGACTTGTATCACCCCCACCTCTCACAATACCTCCCATCCCAGACAGATTCAGAGTCTTGAATTCATTTGCTTCAATCAATATTAAATTGAGGATTTGCCTCTGTGTTATAGCTTATGCATGGGATCTAAAAAATGAAGCAAACAAATGTATGCAACAAAAGAGAAAGAGACTCACAGGTGTAGAGAACAAAAGAGTGGTTACCAGTGGGGAAAGGGAATGGTAGAGAGGTTAGATAAAGGTACGGGATTAAGAGACACAAACTACTATGTATAAAATAAATAAACATATTATTATACAGTACAAGAAAATGTAGCCATTATTTAAATGGAGTATAACCTGTAAAAATATTGACTCACTATGTTATATGCATGAAACTAATATAATATTGTAACTATACTCCCATAAATTTTTTTTTTAAATGAGGATTTTGTTCCTGTATATATCTCAGAAGCACAGTGGAGGAAATAGCAAAACCAGGCCTATTAGCTGAAAACAAATGTAGAAGTAGGTTTGTAACTTTTCTCTTGTATTTCAAAAGTGTTCACAGTGCTTAGAAGAAAAGCATGGGATACCCTTTTTAGAGAGCAGTTGCATCTGATGCTCTGATCAGAGATGCTCTGATGCTCTGGGCAGAAGCCTCCAGTTTTAGGAAAGACAACCATTCAACAGAGAAGCAAGTCTGTGTGGTACACATTTTTAAGCACTGTTGCATGGCACCTGGCACAAAGACTGACATTTATCTAATAATAGTGGCAAAGTTAATGAATAACAATAATTATTGCAGCCACTGGGCCCTAATTGCACATCAGCACTGCCTAAACAGTTTGTATTGCCTGCCCTCAAAACTTCATCCTTAAATTGATTCTGATATTTTCTTCACTGTGAAATTTTTTTTAGAAAATGAGGTATAGTTACATTATAAAATTGCCTTAAAAAAAAGAGAAGACATTGCCTAAAGTCAAACAACTTGCACACAGCTTACATATAGCTAAAGAGAAATCCAAACCAAATTTTTTAATCTCCAGAGTCCTAGTTTCAACAATTAAACTAATATACAAGAAGTACTTAACAAATTACTTATTAAAAAATGAATGCATGCGTGTAATAATGAATAAATGAAGATATTTTTAATTGAATCAAGGATAAGCAAGTATTATGAATGAGAGAGAATTTGGGAATCAGAAGGATAGTTACCATGAAAACCCATTAAAACCTGACAGGAGATTATAATGAAGTTAATGTAGAACAAAATAAATTAGATAGGTTGATCTTTTTTCTGTCTGTGTGTAGAAATTGTGTTGCTAAATATTTTATAAGTTTTGAATTGGTAAAGACTTTACAAATTAATTAGGTCAATCCTATTATTTCATAAGTGAATGTATTCAGGATAAAAGAAGAAGAGAAAGGAAGGAAAAGTTGTCATTAGTTAATTGAATGATAATTAAGCAGGCACTTCATGGGAAATAGATGGGGAAACAGTGGAAACAGTGTCAGACTTTATTTTTTGGGGCTCCAAAATCACTATGGATGCTGATTGCAGCCATGAAATTAAAAGACACTTACTCCTTGGAAGGGAAGTTATGACCAGCCTAGATAGCATATTAAAAAGCAGAGACATTGCTTTGTCAACCAAGGTCCGTCTAGTCAAGGCTATGGTTTTTCCCATGGTCATGTATGGATGTGAGAGTTGGACTGTGAAGAAAGCTGATCGCCGAAAAATTGATGCTTTTGAACTGTGGTGTTGGAGAAGACTCTTGAGAGTCCCTTGGACTGCAAGGAGATCCAACCAGTCCATTCTAAAGGAGATCAATCCTGGGTGTTCATTGGAAGGACTGATGCTAAAGCTGAAACTGCAATACTTTGGCCACCTCATGCGTCGAGTTGACTCACTGGAAAAGAGTCTGCTGCTAGGAGGGATTGGGGGTAGGAGGAGACAGGGACGACAGAGAATGAGATGGCTGGATGGCATCAGCGACTCGATGGACATGAGTTTGAGTGAACTCCAGGAGTTGGTGATGGACAGGGAGACCTGTCGAGCTGTGGTTCATGGGGTCGCAAAGAGTCAGACACGACTGAGCGACTGAACTGAACTGAACTGAAAGCAGGCACATGATATATGTTACTTCATTCAAAATCTTTGCCCACACCTTATGAAATAGATGTTGTGATGTACATTTTACAGATGGGTAAACTGAGCTCAGAGAGGTATGTTAACTTCCCCTAGGTAACTCATCTACATAGGTCTTCTAATGTTACTTCTTTCCCCTGCTTACTCCAGCTACAGAGAACTGACCAGCTGCACAAAAAAGATGTCTTATCAGATTTCTTGTGAAAGCTGAAAACCTCTGCTGGCTAAGATTAAGATCTCTCAGCTTTCTTAAAATGCTGGCACTTAAAAAAAAAATTAAAGCGGAAGAAATTCAAAGTTAGATTAACTGTATTTGAAGATTGCAAAAAGATGCCTTTCTTCTTTACAGATTTGTGTTTATTTAGCTCTTGATACAAATGGAGTATCATTTTCCTGTGAATAGAATTGTCACTCATGTGTATGTTCCTCAGTTCTTTGTCTCATCACAACAAAGATTTGGGGTGACAGATATTAAAGCCTCCTCGGCTTGTCACAGCTCTCGGGTCTTGGACAGACCGTGTTATAGCTCTCAGGTCTCGAATGGACCATGCTATAGCTCTTAGACAAATCAGAGTTACATCTCAGTGTTACAGCTCTATTTTATTTAGAAGATAGCAGGAAAATCCATCTTCAAGGCGTGAGGGCACGTTGGTCTGAAGACGCGAAGAGAAGAGCGACCCAGCACGCGGGAGAGAGAAAGAGAGAAAGAGCGTACGCACGCGGGAGAGGGAGAGAGAGAGAGAAAGAGAACAAGCACTTGGCTCCTCCTTTTATATGTTTTCTTCCCCCTGGGCCTGCCCTATGAAAATTGGGCTTAGTCAGGAGTGCTGTTCTACCTGCATTCTTCACTCCGGTCCTCGGAACTTCCTTTGTTTTATTTTTGAGGGCTTTTCCCTTCCTTGTCTTTTGGCCACCGCCATTGTGGACTCCTTTTCCTTATTCTACCTACCTAACAGAATTATAATTTGTAATATATGTTTCAAATTAATAGCTATTCTGCTTTAAGCAAGACCTACTGAATTGTCCCTATGCTCTGCACTTTCAGGCCATCCAGCTATACAACCATGGCCCAGGAAACTATGGTGCCCTGACTGCTGCTGGTCAAGGACTTGGTTTTAGGAAAGCATTCACCTGACCCCCACTCAAGGTGAAAGTCAAGCCCTCAAATCCCTTAAACCCTTAAAAAATTAAATTTCCCAACTAAAGCTGTCTCCCCATAGTCCATCAAGTGAAAAATCTTCATGTAAATAATTGAGTTTACTGAACACCACTCCCAGCTCAGTTTCTTAAGCAGAGTTCCTTCCAAGATGTCAGAAAACATAGGGCTATGCCTCAACTTGTGACAAAATTCAGATCAGTCTTGCCATCTAAGCCAAGGAAGGATCTTTCTAAAGCCCAATTCAATGTCTCTTTTCAAGAGTAGGAAAATCAGTGACAATTAGAAATTACCCGTACCATGACTTTCCTGGTGCTCCAGTGGTTAAGAATCTGCCTGCCAAGGCAAGGGATGCTGGTTCGATCCTTGGTCTAAGGAACTAAGATGCCACATATCATGGGGCAACGAAGCCCATGCATGACTACTGAGTCCACACGCTGCAACTTCTGAAGCCTGTGTGCTCTAGCCTGTGCTCCACAAAAAGAGAAGCCCCACAGTGAGAAGCCCAAGCACTGCAACAAAGAGCAGCCCCCGCTCACCACAGTCAGAGAAAGCCTGTGCGTAGCAACACAGACCCAGGACATCACCCCCCAAGAAAGGAAAACAGAGAAGAAATTACATGGCAGAACGAACACAAGCTAAAGAGACTGTGATCTTACCCTTTGGAACCAAATAGATACCCTCCAATGGACAAGAGAATTTTCAGTTTGGGATTCCTGGAATAGAAGAATAAGCTGATTATTTCTTTGCTGGCTGCCAGGGAAAACTTTGCCTACAGAGTTAGGACTAGAATATGGATAAATGGGCCCTGGCTGCTTAGCAGCTAAGGTTAGTAGAAGGATGAGGTGGAGGGAAGAAGAATAGGAAGGATCAGGGTTATACCCAGGGAAATACACATGAGGAAATGCACAAGTGAGTGAGTGGAGACAGAAGGCCTAGGCCCAGTTTAGGGCTATCTTCTCTCCCCCAAAACCCACCCTGGGTGCTCCCCACTCCTCTCCTACTGACTTGGCTTTGAGACTGTTGATGGTCTGGTAAAGCTTCGCCTCATTCTCGTCCTTGATGATGACCTTGTTGTTACTGATGCTGGCGAATGAGTAAATGAGGTGAGAACATAGGAAGGGGTCAGTGCTCTCAAGGGTGAACTTCCCTGGTTCCTGCCTGTCTTGTGACCAGTTGGTAAAGTAGCAAATCAGTTTGTAGGCAGATCCTGGAGAAGAGGGAAGAGGGACAACGGGGAACCCAGTGTGATGACTTCAGAGCCCAGACTGACACAAGTGTCTTCCCCAAAGCCATTGCCTCCTTTACTTACTCAGTCAGAGCCTCTGAGGGTCATTCAGCCTGGGCCCTCTGTGCTGGAGTCTCTTGAGCATCCAGACTCCAGTTAAGAGACACATTGAGAGACCTATATATCATCCACGTGGCAAACATTCCCAGAGCACTGAGATTTAGTGTGGATGGATAGAGGGATGACACAGTGATATAAGTGGATAGAGATGATACACAATATTGACGTCAGCGAGAGACAGAGAGAGGCTCAAAGGACAGAAGCAGAGCCATGGATGCACAAAGAGATACACAGAACAAAAGCTCGGCGTCATCAATATGTTAACGTCAGAACCTGGGAGAGTCGTAAGAAGAGACATAAACCCAACATCAGAAAGGACACAGCCCAGGGGACCCAGGAAGTAGTAACTCACAGATTACTTACCTTCCTGAAGAAGCAGCAAGACCAGTAAACCTGTACCAGGTGGACAGGAAGGAAATTTGTTGAGCCCAACATGGTTCTCACCTCAGACTGTGGTAGTGAGTGTGTGGGTGTGCCTACGTGAAACATAAAGTTGTGCTTCCCCTGAGCGATCCAACCACAGCTGCTGAGGTCCCTCTATAGGCTTTGAGGTGACCAGCCCTTGGGTGTCTTGCAGAGTCTACAGCCCTACAGAGAAATATTTTCCAAGCTGGGAACTCATTCGCTCATTCATCCATCCAACAAAAATTTATCAAACCCCCTGCTTTGTGCCAAGTGTTGCCCTGGATACTGGAGAAACAAGGATGAAGTCAATGTTGTCCCTGTACTCAAGGGGCTCACAGCCTAGTCTGGAACTGAATATAATTAAGGTGACCAAATACTTTATTGTCCATTCGGACTCTTTGGAGAGTGAAAAGGAGCATTATTAATCATTTCCCTGTGGGCAACAGTGTGGACCAGAAATCTCCTGGGTGAACTGAGATGAATAGTCACCCTGTGTACAGACAGCTAACTCTTATGGTGAATTGAGGAGTGTGAGCTGGCTCTGGTAGGGTTCTAAGCCTTCCTGTTTAAGGTCCTGTCCAGCCTCTTCTCCACAGGACACCTCCCCTGTAAGGACTGGTAAGACCATCACAGCCTTCATTTATTCTGCCAAAAGAAAGGAAAGGGCAGGACTCTGGTCCTGGAAACCTCATCCAAAAGGCAAGAGTCCTTGAACTCTGACCCCTTCCCTGGGGACATTGTCTAGAATTACCTACAGTAGGACATTTGAAGGGCTTGAAAATGGAGGAAAAGGCAGTTAAAAATGAAATGAATGGTGGCAGGTACAGCAATAGAAGACATATTTGGCAGTGACATATGACATTTGGCATATAATATGCCAAATGCTGCTTGGCATATTATAGTTTAGGGGTAGGTCTTAAAGAACATAAAAAATTCATAGACAGGGCTTCCCTGGTGGTCCAGTGGTTAAGAAACCACCTGCCAATGAAGGGGACAAGGGTTCAATCACTGGTCTGGGAAGATCCCACATGCCACTGAGCAACAAAGCCCATGGGCCACAACCACTGAGTCCGCACGCTAAAGCCTCTGCTCTGCAGCAGGAGGAACCACCACTCTGAGAAGCCTGTGCACCTCAACTACAGAGTAACCCCTGGTTACCGCAACTAGAGAAAGCCCACCCACAACAACGAAGACCTAGCACAGCCAAAAATAAATAAACCAACCTTGAAAACAAAAATGAGATGAAACTCTGGGTGACAGCTGCTGAAGTGGGTGCCGTCCTCACAGAGCTTGGGGCTGGGAAAGTGAACTCTAGGGTTCTGTCCTGCTGATTCACGTCACTTTTAGGCAGAGCAGGCAGGGATCTGGTCCTCCGCACACCCACTAAGCAGGTAGGAGAAAGCTCATCGCCTCATCTGCTGTCAGGTTGGCCTCCAGGCCGTTTTCAAAATGCAGGCACCCTGTAGGCTGCTCCCCCAAGGACTCAAGGTTGAGAACCTCAACAAGAAACTCAAAATGCTCTTGCCATTTCCAAGTGGGTAGGCATGGCTCAAGAGCATAGACAAGCAGGAAGTGGTAAGGGCATGATGAAACGGCTCCTTTTCCTCCATAAGGCACACTCTGTCTCCTCCCGGCACACTTCTCTTCTTCACCCATAGCCCTATGTATTTAGTCTCATTCCCACCTTTATCCAATTTCCCAGCAACCATGAAAGTCAGAGTTTTGGATCAGAACTTTAGAACTGAAAGACTGTTTTAGAAAGCATCTACCAATGAATAATTCTGCAGACAAGAAATATGCGGTCTCCAAAGTTTTAAAATGTGCAGAAAGTATAGTCCATGAATCCTAGGACTCCCAAGACAGTGCTCTTACATCACCATCTGGACAAGAGGCACCTCTGTGCAAATGCATACAGACTGAAAGCAACCCCTGATGGGCTGAAGGACTTTGGCCACTGCTGCTCCCTTGCCCATCTGGGAAAGATCAAATGGCCCCTGATGCAGTTGCCTTGGCTCAATAGGTATTGATAAAGGAGGTGAACAGAGAGACTGGAATCCCGGAAGAAGAAGACAACCACTTCTATTGGTCTAAGTTATCTAGGTTATACCTTCTCTCCTCATTAACCTCCTGTTGAATTATCAGCCCAGAGCTCACCTTCCCAGAAAGACTTCTGATCCATGGCGATCACTCGCATATCCCTGGTCAGGTTCTCTGGGATGCCCATACTCTGGGTCTTTTATACCTGTGAGTTTTTGAGAGCCTCTCTTATGGGAAGGAAGCAAGAAGAAGTTCAGGAGATTCCAGGGACTTCCCCTGGCAAATCTGCCTTGTGAAACTTCCTGGCAATGAGACTCAGGTTTGAGCAATGCCAATTGTCCAAAACAATGCTGCAGTGGGGACAACCTCTGAAAGGTCCTTTACCTCCAGTCTCACCCTGAAGGTATGTGGTCCCTGGGAAGGGAAGGAGATGGTACTTTGTTTTGCCTCCTTGTACTGCTTTCTGACTCCCAAATCTTGCTACCCCTTCATCCAGGATCTGTCTCCTTCTTCTTTCCCTCACCTCCCTCCATACTCACATCGCCAGTGGCCCACTTAACACTTGGTCATCGTCCCACTTGGTTCTACCCTAGCAGCTCTTCCTCACTTGATACCACCCAGTGATGCCTTCTCTGTGGAGCCCTTCTTGCTCCTCCCTGAGCCCCGGGAAGCTGCCTCCTCTGCTCACAGTGCAATGTATTTCTTCTCATGTCTACATACTGAACTGTAATGCACTGTGTACATGTCTATCTCCCCAACTTGACTGTGCAGTTCTTGAGTACAAGAATTAAGTGAAACAAGGCAAACAAAAACCTCAACAAGTATTTATGGAGGAGGCTCCCTTAACTTGTTAGAATTGGATGGTACCCCAGATTCTAAGGTGCAGACTCTCAAGACCCTATGCCATCTGCTCCGTGCCTTCCTCTCCCATCTCCTGGTTTTTCTCTATGCATGTGTCTGCATCTCTCACTTATCCTATCCCTGTTCTCTCATTGTGTATTAGTCCCAGGAGGCTGCTCTCCAGGCTTGAGCCTGCTGTTTTTCACATACCAGATGTGGGTCACATGGAAAAGAAAAATGGGCTAGATCCATTTAAAATCCTGCCCAAGGAAGAGCAACAGGAGCCCCACAGAGAAAGTCTGCTGTTTGGAGGGACATACCTGAAAAGCTGGGGCAGATGGGAAGCAGCTCCTGGAGGAAAATGCACAAATTCTCTGAGTTCAATTCAATAGCTCAGTCATGTCCAACTCTCAGGAGGGATAAATGTCAGCTTCAAACATCTGCTAGGTCTTGGAGGCATGATGCCCTCTTAAGCCCACTCTAGTTAAGTGATAACTATCCTATTCCTCTTGCCACTCCTCTCCCTCCCCTACCTCTGACGAATGCTGGTTTAGAAATCATAATAGCAAGTTGGAAAAAGACAGGGCAGAAGAGTAGACCAAGAAAAGAGAAAAGGAAGGTGAGTTTAAGCAGCATCCCATAGCAGGCTGGGCTGGGGAATAGGATCAAATTCAACATTCAATCAAGCTTGGAGTCTTAGTTATTGTCAGTTACAAATTGGTGCTTGCCAAGGGCATTTGCCAGTGACTGAACAACAGCAAGGGTGTTTGCCATCTGCCTCTGTGGAGACTGCTGCTGCAACTGTTGACCTTCAGCACGCCCCAAGGAAGCTCAGGGTGGAGAACGAGGCACTCTGTGCTCCAGGGAAACTGGTAGAACAGGTGTTTTGATAGTTATTTTCAGGAACTGATTTCGTGATCCCAATCCTTGCATCTCCTCATATCTAGAAAAGCACTAAATTCCTTATGGTGATATCAGCTCCTCATGACTAGCAGAAAACCTTTTATAAATGAAGCACTTGATTGCATTGAACTCCCCCTTCACTAGAATCATATATATTGACCTTCCCCCACTAAATCTTTGGAGCAGTCCCTCAGAGCTATCTGAGGTTCTGTCTCCCAAGCTGCAGTCCTCATTTTCCCTCAAAAAGAACTTAACCCGCAACTGTCAGGTTATGCATCATTTTTGAGGTGACATTACCATCTGGGACTGGCTAGTAAGCTGAACTGGATTTGGAACTTAGTGACTATAGAACTTTTCTTACCTACAAGTCAGGAGAAAAATCCAGGAAGAGGGCAGAACCATCCCCACTGAGAAGTAAGCTTAAAGGGACCAGAACAAAAAGTAAAGTTGCTTTGATGATTCTAGTAAGTCCTGCTAGTTCAATGCATCAGTCACACTGGTTCACATCTTAAGAAATCTAGTGTGTGGGTGCAGTGCTCAGTCGTGTCTGACTCTTTGAGACCACACAGACTGTAGCTCGGCAGGCGCCTGTCTTCCTGGGATTTCCCAGGCAAGAATATTGGAGTAGGTTGCTATTTACTCCTCCAGGGGAATCTTCATGACTGAGAGATCCTTGAACTCACCTCTCCAGCATCTTCTGAATTTGCAGCAGATTTTTTTTTTTTTTTATCACTGAGCCAAGAAATCTAGAGTTATATCTAAATAGAAGCATAAAATACTCATTTTCTTTACTTTTTTTCCCACTTAATACATTTAGATAAAGCAAGGAGAGATAATTTCTTATCTTCCTAAGTGAACAATGCAAAGAAATAGAGGAAAACAATAGAATGGGAAAGACCAGAGATCTCTTCAAGAAAACTAAAGATACTAAGGGAACATTTCATGCAAAAATGGACAGAAACGGTATAGACCTAACAGAAGCAGAAGATATTAAGAAAAGGTGGCAAGAATACACAGAACTATACAAAAAAAGTCTTAATGACCCGAATAACCACAATGGTGTGATCACTCACCTAGAAGCAGACATCCTGGAATGTGAAGTCAAGTGGACCTTAGGAAGCATCACTATGAACAAAGCTAGTGGAGGTGATGGAATTCCAGCTGAGCTATTTCAAATCCTAAAAGATGAGGCTGTCAAAGTGCTGCACTCAACATGCCAGCAAATTTGGAAAACAGCAGTGGCCACAGGACAGGAAAAGATCAGTTTTTTTCCAATTCCAAAGAAAGGCAATGCCAAAGAATGTTCAAACTACTACACAATTGCAGTTATTTCACATTTTAGCAAGGTAATGCTCAAAATCCTCCAATAAAGACTTCAACAATACATTAAGCAAGAACTTCCAGATGTACGAGCTGGATTTAGAAAAGGCAGAGGAACCAGAGATCAAATTGTCAGCATCCACTGAATCATAGATAAAGCTAAAGAATTCCAGCAAAGTATTTATTTCTGCTTCATTGACTATGCCAAAGCCTTTGACTGTGTGGATCACAACAAACTGTGGAAAATTCTTAAAGAGATGGGAATATCAGACCACCTTATATGCCTCCTGAAAAACCTGTATGCAGCTCAAGAAGCAATAGTTAGAACTGGACATGGGAAAGTGGGCTAGTTCAAAATTGGGAAAAGAGTATATCAAGGCTATATATTGTCACCCTGCTTATTTAACCTATATGCAGTGTATATCATGCAAAATGCAGGGCTGGATGAAGCACAAGCTGAAATCAAGATTGCCAGGAGAAATATCAATATCTTCAGATATGCAGATGACACCACACTTATGGCAGAAAGTGAAGAGGAACAAAAGAGCCTCTTGATAAAGGTGAAAGAGGAAAGTGAAAAAGCTGGCTTAAAACTCAACATTCAAAAAACTAAGATTATGGCATCTGACCCATCATTTTTGGCAAATAGATGGGGGGAAAATGGAAACAGTGAGAGACTTCATTTTCTTAGACTCCAAAATCACTGCAAATGATGACTAGAGCCATGAAATTAAAAGATGCTTGCTTCTTGGAAGAAAAACTATGACCAACCTAGACAGCATATTAAAAAGCAGAGACATTACTTTGTGACAAAAGTCCATCTAGTCAAAGCTATGGTTTTTTCAGTAGTCATGTATGGATGTGAGAGTTGTCCATAAAGAAGGTCGAGTGCCGAAGAATTGATGCTTTTGAACTGTGGTGTTGGAGAAGACTCTTGAGAGTCCCTTGGACTGTAAGGAGATCAAACCAGTCAACCTTAAAGGAAACCAACCCTGAATGTTCTTTGGAAGGACTGATGCTGAAGCTGAAGCTCCAATACTTTGGCCGTTCCGTTCCGTCGGTCAGTCGTGTCCAACTCTTTGCGACCCCGTGGACTGTAGCCTACCAGGCTTCTCCGTCCATGGGATTCTCCAGGCAAGAATACTGGAGTGGGTTACCATTTCCTTCTCCAGGGGATCTTCCCGACCCAGGGATCAAACCCGGATCTCCCGCATTGGAGGCAGACGCTTTAACCTCTGAGCCACCAGGGAAGCCGATGTGAATAGCTCACTCATTGGAAAAGACCCTGATGATGGGAAACACTGAAGGCAGGAGGAGAAGGGGACGACAGAGGATGAGAGGGTTGGATGGCATCATTGACTTGATGGACACGAGTTTGAGCAAGTTCCTGGAATTGGTGATGGACAGGGAAGACTGGCGTGCTGCAGTTCATGTCACAGAGTCAGACACAACTGAGCAACTGAACAATCACAACATTACACTTAGATACCCTTCCAAATCAACCCCTGTGTAACTCGGTCTTTTTTTTATCAACTTCATTGCATTCCTTT
The DNA here is from genome assembly GCF_049115385.1 of Moschus berezovskii. Classification (NCBI taxonomy): domain Eukaryota; kingdom Metazoa; phylum Chordata; class Mammalia; order Artiodactyla; family Moschidae; genus Moschus; species Moschus berezovskii. The sequence goes on along the minus strand of NC_142463.1, from coordinate 90,555,125 downwards.
ACTTACCCATTTCCTATTGATAAACATTTAACTTATCTCTAGATATTTTTTTATTCAATATAAAGCTAAAATGAGCATCCTTGAAAATATCTGATCTTTATATGTGCAGGAGTCTATCTATAGGAGAAATCCTTAGCAGTAGAATTGATAGGTCAAAGGGTATTTGAATTTTTAAACTTTGAGAACTATTGTAAAACTGCCTTCCAAAGAGTTTGCTTATCTCTCAGCTTGTTATCTCTGCCAATTTCATAGTTGACAATGTTACCTCATTGTTTTAATTTGCATTCTTTTGATGAGTGTTACAGTTTATATTAGCAATCATTTGCATTTCATTATCAGAGCGCTGCTTGCAAATTTTTTGTCCACTTTTCTATTGGATACTTTTTTATTTGAAAGAACTCTATGCAATGAATAAATTAACCCTGACTTACATATAAAGTGTATTACAACTTGGTCAAATATGTTGTAAACTTATTTTCTCAGTTTTTTGTTTCTGGTGCTTTTGCACATAGTATTTTTGATTTTTATGTAATTAAAACTAATTTTTTTTTTTTTTTTTTTTTTAGTGAGTTCTGGCTTTGGTATCTTGCTTAAGCAAACAGGCTTTTTTTTAACACAAGATTATATTTTTTAAAGTTACTTATGTTTTCTTCTAACATTCTGAGATTTACTTTTTATGTTTTTGATCTATGTGGAGTTAATTTTTTTTTAATGCATGTAGATCCAGCTTTCTTCCCCCAGAAAGTTAGCTACATGCTTCAACATTATTTATTAAAAATTCTTTTTTTCTTCATTGATTTGAAATGCCACTTTCAGGTGTCAAACTGACTAGGTAAGTTTCTTTATTCTTTGCCCCTATATTCTGTTCATTGATGAATCTGTGCATTTTAACATGTAGCATATCTCATTACACTTTATTTCTGCTTTTTAAAATATATAACAGTATATTATGCCATGTACATTTCTTGAGAACATTTTCTTTTACATGAGTGCATATCTAAAGGAACCCTCCAAATGAGTTAGATGTGAAATATAGCCCCAAGATAATAAAATAAAATATTAAATGGAGTCATTTTGTGTGGATATCAAATCATAGAATATTAAAAAGCTGACATTCATCAGTCCATGTTGTAGAGGAGGGACATGTACACCAAAAGCAACAGTTTTAATTCTGGAATTCATTCCTACCTATTCTGATTCTCCATGGCCCCAGAAGCCAGCAGAACCTGGATCAATGTGAAAAATCAATCATCTCCCTCCACTAAGAGAAAATGGTGTGGAAAGCCTTAACTTTCTTCTAGTTTCTTCAGTGAGTTTTACAAAATAGAGCAAAGAAAAATATTAATATTGTGCATAATATTAACATTATGTACACAAAAGTGTTCATTCTCCTTGAAAATTAAAATGAGACTTTGGAAAACATTTTTGTTTGTTTGTTCATCTATTGTTTAGGAGAAAGCAGGATGGCGATCTGAGGATTTATATAGAAAACCAATGTGTTTGTGTTTTGGGTGAATATAGAGCTTTGTACTTTTTGAAACTAGACTAGATCAATGGTTCCCAAATAGTTGTCATTGGACCAGTGATGAACTAGCTACAGTCAGAGTTAGGTAGCCTGGGAAAAGCTAAAAATTAAGTTTATCCTAAGACAATCACATTTGTTTAGTTAGAACTTGGAAAAGTAGGGGACTTACTATAAAAATCAGAATTAGATTTCAGTAGTTTCAGTAGACAAAGATTTCCTAGGATCTTTTCAGTGGCTTATAATTAGTCAAGTAAACTAGAATAGGTGATAAGATTGAAACTGTTTTGGTGTCATTTCGGGGGCTCCAAAGAGCTCCAGTACCACAGTCTTTTATGTCTTAATGCAGAAAGAATTGAGTGTGAGCCAAAGTGATAGGTAGATGATTTATTAGAATGGCGGAGGGCATCACCAATGCAATTAACATGAACTTGGGCAAACTGGGAGATGGTGAGGGACAGAGAGGCCTGTCATACTGCAGTCCCTGGGGTCTCAAAGAGTTGGATACGACTGGGCAACTGAACAACAGCATTAGGATAGGATGCTTGTTAGGCTTACAAATGGATACTGTGCCCTGAGAACCTTAATGGGCTAAAGTTTTATAATCAAAGGAAAAGTGGGGAGTGGAAGAAGAACTTCTTTGACTTTCTTGAGTAGACGTCATGCTTTCATCTTCAGCTCCTTTTCCATGTTAAGCAGGGGAGTTTTCTTCTTCCTGAAAGGTCAAGTTAGGTTCACAAATTATTGTTTTTTAATGTGTGTAGAGAGCATATCCTAGGGATCATTAACTTATGGAGCTCACTGGGCAGGATGTGAGGCTCATGCCACTATTGTTTTATTGTTTGGGGTCTTGTGCTTCTGCTGCATAGTTTTATTGCTAAGCAAGTTTGCTTGGTTTTGTGGTTAAGCAAACTTGTTTTCTTGAGTAATCATTAACTTACAGGGGTCTCCTATATTTTTCTACTTACAATCTCCTAGTGGGATTAACTATTTAACTACCTACTTCATGCCTTTACTTGATTCCTGTCAAGATCTTATAGAAATTTTCTAGTATTTATGAAAGATTTTCTGTCACAGAGAAACCAGGGTGTGAAAAAAAACTATGTCATCGTTGGATGTTGGTGCGTCCGTGTTTCCTAGGTTGAAATCTACACCCAACATAGTACCTGAATGTTTTACTTTGAGCAATTAATTTTATTAGGGTCCTTGAATTGTAGTCAGTCAGAAATGGAGGTGACTCCAAGGATTATGCTGTCCAGCAAATTTGACACTGAGCTTCGTGGAGTCTGGAATTCCTTGGATTCCCTCAAAGGCAGCCTGTGCGAACAGACAGGCACTCATGCCAGCTTCAGTCAGAACAGTTTCATTTTTATGTTTGTATACTTGCAGCTTCTCTAAATTTACATTTTAAGACAGTGTGCTGGATTATTCAAAACAACAACAAAATTTTTTGAAAACAACTTATCAGTTTTAATTTCCTCATTTTGAAGAAGAGAAAATCATAGCCTATAAATGTTTAATTACAGGTCCAAGATTCTACATCTAATTAAAGACAGAACCTGAAATTAAACCCTTAACCTCTTAACATCAATTTGGCTATTTTTTATATTCTCACAAGATCTCATCATTTAATCTAATTTATTTGACTAATAATTTATTTGGTTTGAATGGAGGTCTTCCCATCCTGTAGCAGGAATTTCTTGCCTTTCGAGAAAAGTTAACCTTAGTATTTCATGAGTGTAGCTGTGAATTATATGCTGGCTTGTATTTCTTTGCTCGTGTTCATCTCAGTTTTTTAATTAGATGGCCGGGTCCACAGACAGTATGTTAAACAAAGTAATTCAGGATTTATCTCCTCTTTCCTGCCACTATGCTTTATTATTAATATGTTGGTAGAAGAAGAGATGTATCTTTTTTTTTCTCCCTTTATCTTAATCCTGGGAAATAACAAATTTGTCCCCAAGACTGAAGAAGGGCTTCCCAGGTGGCACTAATGGTAAAGAACCCACCTGCCAATGCAGGAGATGTAAGAGATGTGGGTTTGATCCCTGGGTTGAGAAGATCCCCTGGAGGAGGGCATGGAACCCACTCCAGTGTTCTTGCCTGGAGAATCCCATGGACAGAGGAGCCTGGTGGGCCACAGTTCATAGGGTCCCACAGAGTCGAACATCACTAAAGCAGCTTAGCACAGAGCACAAACTAAAAAAAGAAACTTAGTCAATCATATTTTGCTTTTCTCTATCAAGGTCATGGCAGTTGTTTGCAGACTTTCTTCTTAAACAGTCTTTTTCCAGATTCAAGTTGTGGATTTTATTCACAGAAATCCCACTATAGACGGACTTCTGCTCCATTGTTACATTGTTCAAAAAGCTTATATTACAGACATTTCCTTACTAGATTCATGCTGTCACAACAGGCATTAATATGCTCTAGACTCAAAGTTCTACTGTGGAAAAGAAGAATATGAGTGGAAAAAATGAGGTCTGAGCAGTGAGTAAGGTTTGCAATTATTTAGCATCCAACAAGTTCAGCAAACTTTATGCAAAGTCAATACTTTGCAATGAATTGCTAGAGGCTTTGTAAGGGATGCATGTGATCTGCCTCAAGGAACTTGTACTTATGGAGACAAACTCATAAATATAGTTGACCCCTGAACAACACAGGTTTGAACTGTATGCATCCACTTATATGTGGATTTTTAAAAATAAACACATACTACAGTGCCATACAATCTGTGGTTGAATTCGCAGATGTGAAACCATGGGCCGACTGTAAGGTTTTACGTGGATTTTTGGCTATGCAGAGGGCTGCCATCCCTAACTTCCACATTATTCAAGAATCAATTCTACATCTAAGTAAAATACCAGTGTTACAGGAAATGAAGTATAGTGGTCACTTCTCTTCCATGATTTTGCTTTCCTTGGTTTCATTTTCCAAGGTTTCAGTTACTTGTGGTCAACCAGGTTCTGAAAATATTAAATGGAAAATCTCAGAAATGAACAACTTATAAGTTTAAAATTGAGAGCTGTTCTGAGCAGCATGATAAAATCTTGGTCCACCCCTCTCCAGCACACCTGGTGTGTGAATCATTACTCTATTCAGAGTGTCCATGCTCTATCCACTGCACTCGTTTAGTCACTTAGGAGCCTTCTTGGATAGCACATCTGTCTAAGTATTGCAGCACTTGTGTTCACATAACCCTTGTTTTAGTTAATAATAGCCCCAAAGTGAAAGAGTAGAGACACAGGCAATTAGGATACTAGCCTACAGTGCCTAACTTATAAACTAAACTTTACAATAGGTATGTCCATATAGAAAAAAAAAAAAAGCATAGTATATATAGGGTTTAGTGCTATACACTGTTCCAGGCATTCGCTGGTGGTCTTAGGAATTATAGTCTGTAGGTAAGGAAGAAATGCTAAATAGAACAGCAACTTTTAAATTGTGTAAAAGAAAACCAATTCAAAATAGATGAACGGAATGTTTAATTTATGTCATCTACTTCATAAATATTAATATAATATGGTTCCAGCTTTCCAATAACTTATGTTCTTAGTGGTGGAGACAAATGCGTAAACAAATTGTTCTTTTCACTCAGAACTGAAAATCTGCGGGGAAAAAAGAGGTAATTGTAGCAAATGTACACTGCAACAAAACCCTAAAGTATATGCAAGCATTCAATATGTAAGAAAGTATACCAAACAAAAATTAAAGTAGCTCATCATCCTCTAAAGAAACCACTGTGACTGTTCAGTGCGTATCATACCCAACTCTCCTCTCTCTCTCTCCACACACACGCACATGCACTCAACCATTTACTATAAAGCACCCTCACAATCACCAGTCAGGATATATCCACTTATATGCCCTTTTCAACAGCTACAATTCCCCACTGACGGATATTTTAGTTTCTAAATTTCACAACTACAGTAAATACTTCAATGACATGAGTTTGTACCAAGAAAATGTGCATTTACAACTTCTATATTACTCTTCAAAATGCTACTCTGATTATATTCCCTCTAAAGCTCAACATTCAGAAAACTAAGATCATGGCATCTGGTCCCATCACTTCATGGGAAATAGATGGGGAAACAGTGGAAACAGTGTCAGACTTTATTTTTTTGGGCTCCAAAATCACTGTGGATGCTGATTGCAGCCACGAAATTAAAAGACACTTATTCCTTGGAAGGAAAGTTATGACCAACCTAGATAGCATATTAAAAAGCAGAGACATTACTTTGCCAACAAAGGTCCATCTAGTCAAGGCTATGGTTTTTCCCGTGGTCATGTATGGATGTGAGAGTTGGACTGCGAAGAAAGCTGATCGCTGAAGAATTGGTGCTTTTGAACTGTGGTGTTGGAGAAGACTCTTGAGAGTCCCTTGTACTGCAAGGAGATCCAACCAGTCCATCCTAAAGGAGATCAGTCCTGGGTGTTCATTGGAAGGACTGATGCTAAAGCTGAAACTCCAATGCTCTGGCCACCTCATGCAAAGAGTTGGCTCACTGGAAAAGACTCTGATGCTGGGAGGGATTGGGGGCAGGAGGAGAAGGGGACGACAGAGAATGAGATGGCTGGATGGAATCAGCGACTCGATGGACATGAGTTTGAGTGAAATCCGGGAGTTGGTGATGGACAGGGAGGCCTGGCGTGCTGTGATTCATGGGATCGCAAAGAGTTGGACATGACTGAGTGACTGAACTGAACTGAACTGAACTGAGTTCTTGCCTGGAGAATCCCAGGGACAGAGGAGCCTGGTGGGCTGCTGTCTATGGGGTCGCACAGAGTCGGACACGACTGAAGCGATTTAGCAGCAGCAGAAAGGCAAAACTAAGCTCCAATACTTTGGCTGAAACTACAATACTTTGGCCACATAATACAAAGACCCCTTGGAAAAGACCCTGATGCTGGGAAAGATTGAAGGAGGGAGGAGAAGGGGACGACAAAGGATGAAATGGTTGGATGGCATCACCAGCTGGATGGACATGAGTTTGAGTAAGCTCCTGGAGTTGGTGATGGACAGGGAAGCCAGGCATGCTGCAGTCCATGAGTCGCAAAGAGTCGGACACAACTGAGCGGCTGAACTGAACTGAGGAAGGCAAAATTCAGCTCTGCTTCAAGCCCCAGGAAAGACCCAAATTCCTAAAGGTGGAAAAAATATATTTACTAAGTCAAGGTTTGGTCAGAAATACACTTTTTAGGGATTTGCTTGAGGAGGAAACTCAGAAGCCAGTTCTGCCAGAAGAGGAAATACACATGAAGGACGACTTTTTATGAGTCAGTAAGGAAAGTGAGGCACTAATCCCGGTTCGGGTAGAATTCTGGGTCCAAGCCCCTGCCCTGGGACTGAACCAGCACCAGCCTCGACTGGGAGAGTGCCCGGGGAAGCAGGAGCCCAGGGGGAGTCGCGCCCTCTGGTGGTTGTTTGTGGGAGGCTCAACTCCTGGTCACTCTCCCCAACGCCCTCAGTTTCTTCCTGGGATAAAGAATGTCTGAAAAGTTGGGAGGATTAATAGGGAAGGGAATAGGGAAATAGGAGTGAGTCTATGACACCATTCACTGTGGAAATAGGTACAAACCAAAAAAGGGGGGTGGGGAAACAGGTAGAACACCAGGGAAAGTCAGGGGAAAAGGATGAAGAGAAGTTCTGTTTTAAACATGGCAAGTGGGTTTTTCTTGTTTGCCCCAACTTGCACACATTCCTGAGGCTTGGCACCTTCCCACTTTGCTATCTGGGACCCGATTCAGGCCTAGGCTTGATGCAACAGAAGGGGGCTTTTGTTAATGTGTCTCAAGGCAGAGGAAGACACAGGCTCTTTCAGCACATGTCAGCCTGGGGACACATGGGATGTGCTGAGAGAGGCCCCACTACAGGGCATGGAGGCTAAATGAGGCCAAGTGCCCATGACGGGGAGGAGTGAGAGCAGGTTCAGAAAGAGGTATTTCCTCCCTGGTGAAAAGAACTGGCCTGTGACACACCCAGAGGACCTAAACAGAAAGACCCATACCCCTCAAAAGAAGTACCCATCTGTCTGAGAACCCCTTTTGCTGTTAAACCTGAACTGAAAATGTCCTCTGGACTTTGTGTATGAGACAGGACAATGGTAAAGTAGTTTGATAATGTACTCTAGCCCTTCTCCCTGGAGAAGGAAATGGCAACGCACTCCAGTATTCTTGCCTGGAAAATCCCATGAACAGAGAAATGTGGTGGGCTATAATCCATGGGGTAACCAAGAGTCAGACATGACTTAGTGACTAAACAATAACAATAACAGCCCTTCTTCTTTCCACTAAGTGGAGTGTAAGGTCAAGACTGTTTCTTACAGAAACAGACTCTCAGACATAGAAAATAGCTCTGTGGTTGCCCAGGGGGAAGGGGGAGGGATGGAGTGGGAGGTTGGGGTTAGCAGATGCAAACTACTATATATAGAATGGATGTGTGTGTGTGTGTGTGTGTAAAACAAGGTCCTACTGTGTAGCACAGGGAATTATATTCAATATCCTGTGATAAGTCATAATGAAAAAGAGTATAAGGACTTCCCTGGTGGTCCAGTGGTTAAGAATCCACTTTGCAAAGCCAGGGGTACAGGTTTGATCCCTGCTCCAGGAAGATCTCATATGCCGAGAAGCAGCTAAGCCCATGTGCCACAACTACTGAGCCAGTGCTCTTGAGTCCAGGAGCTGCAACTACTGAGCCCACATGCTGCAACCACTGAAGTCTGGTCACCTAGAGCCTGTGCTCCACAACAAGAGAGTAGATCCTGCTCGCTGCAACTAGAGAAAGCCTGCAAGCAGCAAAAAAGACCCACTACATCGAAAAGTAAATAAATAAATATTTTTTAAAAAAGGAATATAAAAAAGAACATATACGTATGTATAGGGGCTTCCCTGATGGCTTCATGGTAAAGAATCCACCTGCCAATGCAGTAGACACAAGAGACGTGGGTTTGATCCCTGGGACAGGAATATCCCCTAGAGCAGAATATGGCAACCCACTCCAGTATTCTTGCCTGGAGAATTTCATGGACAGAGGAGCCTGGCAACTATAGTCCATGGGGTGGCAAAGAGTCAGACATGACTGAGTAGACACACATGCTCATGCATACATATGTATAACTGAATCACTTTGCTGAATAGCAGAAATTAACACAACATGGCAAATTAACTATACTTCAGTTTGAAATCCTGTTTCTCTCCCTCCTCCTCCATAACTTCAAGGCTTTGCTTCAAACAGAATAAGATCTCAGTTAAGTCTTTATTAAATAAACAGGGGTAAGAATAAATGAATAAGCCATTCATCTGTGTTCTTCCCATTGGCTGCTGTCCACAGTAGGCCCATTATCAGTAGTGCATCATTGTTAAACAGATGAATGAGCAAGTGAACTCTTGAGACCCCAAGCTGGTGGTTGCTAAGCTGGTGGGAAGCTGAAAGATGTTGCATAAAGGCTTGCCTAGGTTGAACCACTGGTGGGAACTTGGCTCAAATACAGGATGTGGGCTGAGTGCGTCTTGCCTTCCTATTTTTGAGGGTGGGGGTTGAGCACTGAAAGCGACTCTGATTTGTTAGTGGGCCCCATGCAGGGGCCGCTAGATCTGCAGAATTGAAAGTTGAGGGAGGAAGGCAGAAAAGAAGGATGTAAGCACCAGCCAGAGATGAAAAGCAAGCTGTTGTGAGGGGTTCATGCCATAGAAGCTGGGGTCAGATTCCTTGAGGGGCCTGAGACAAGCATACATCATTGCCCATGGACCTGCTCCAATTCTTGCAGATGCAGGTCAGAGAAGACCAAAGTTCTTTATACAATAGGGATAATAAGATGACCTCCCCTGTGGAATTGTCTGAGGGATTAAATTTGATCATACACGTGACGCATTTAGTATAGTACCTGGACGAGAATGAACACTCAATAAATGTTATTTTTCAACACCTTCTGGATGTTTATTTCCATTTTCTGTCACACTGGTGAAGGGAAGTAGAGAGCCATGGGGAGACAGAACCTGTGTAGTAGGGTGACCTTCCTGTGAGGTCACCACCCACCCACTGCCTGACCTTGAAACCCTGGCTGCAGGGAACCTGGAATCCACGTAGCTGCCCAAGTCCAGCTGTGGTTCCCTATGACACAGGTTAGGTTCTCCAGTAACAGGTGTGGAATCGCAGCACAAGTCATTTATCAGGAGTCATCACCTGTGAAAGGAAGGGAAGGGGCAGGACGGGGCAGAGGGAGAAGCTGCCTCATGATGCAGGCCTGACAAAGCTTTTTGGCCAACCTGGCCAGGAGCTCTAGAACAAGTGGTGTCCAACTGAGTTGTCCTCCTTCAGACTAAAATGCCTGGGCCTTTCTCCTCCCACCTAAATTAGTCCCCAAATAGGGGCTACCCTGGTAAGGGCATGACCTTGGGAAAGGGAGACATCTATACCTGAAGCAGGCCCTGAAACACCAGCAGCAAGATGTGCTTCCAAACACAAGTCCCTCAAACTCATGCTCCTGGAGAAAAGAGGTCTTTTATTTGTGACTCTCAGCCCTCCAGGCCTGACACACAGAGGCAGGTATTTATTACTCTACCTACTTTTTGATGAATGCCGTTTGCTAATGTGTTACTGTTCTCAGCATAGTTTCCTAGCCACGGGCTCATTTTGTTGCATGTTGGCATGAAGGGCCTTTGGGATAGACCTGAAGCAGATGTCCAAGTGGGGAGACTCACCAAGTTCATCCCACTGGCTGCTGATGGAGTGAGTCTCAGTGCTTCCAAATGGTCTGTTATGACTTAGACACAGACACAGGGGGAAGATGACCATATGAAGACAGAAGCAGAGATTAAAGTCACACTGCCCCAAGTTAGGGATTACCTGGGGCTGCCAGAGCTGGAGGAGACAAGGAAGGGTCCTTCTTTAGGGGCTCTGGAGGAAGTGTGACCCAGCCAATATCTTGATTTTGGACTTCTGGCCTCCAAAACTTTTTGGAGAACAGATTTCTTGTTTCAAATCAAAATAAATAAATATACGATCTGTTACATGTGGACCTGAAAGACCTTTCCCAGATAGTCTGAAAGCAGGGTTGGGGAAGCGTTGGAAGGGAGCTGGCTGAAGGAAAGTCGTTATTCCCAGCATTAGAAGACAGGCACCAAGTGGGGAAAAGTGCTCAGAGGCACTAAGTTGGGGGAAAAGAATGATATGGCTGAACATAAAGAACAGCCTGAGAAGGAAAAACACCTGGACACGCCTTCTGTTACCAGCAACAGCTTTATCTTAGGTAAATTATTTCCCCACTCTGAGTTTCAGTTCCTCCACCACGTGCCAATGTATTTACACTCAGCTCCATATCCTGGTAACTAGTACAGAGGCTGAAATGCACTGTACATTTAAAAAGGGTTTGTGACCACTTCCAGTTATGACTGCATAAACCTCATGCCGTAAACTAGAGAACTAGATCAAAATGTGAAAGCATTAGTTCACATATTTAAATGCAGGCGAACAGTAGGTGGCATGCAGTGCAGAACTGTGAAATTAGAGAGAAGGAAAACAAGTGAGGTGAGCCCAGCTGCTCCCCTGGATTTCTGCCTTGGGACCATTTCCTGACTGCAGCACAAGGAAGGGTAACCTATTAGGAGAATCATGGTCTACCTGAGCTGAGAGGACAAAGATTGGAGTTGGAAGAGGCTGGGAGATACAGAAATTGTGCAATAGAGTCCCAGAGACTAGGGAGCAATACGGAAAAAGAGCTTCAGAAATCCGTGTTTCCTCTGGATCCTTACTGAATGCGAAGTGTACGCACAAAGTGTTAAACTTCAGAAGAATGGGTGAAGATGTATCACAGAGGGGAAAAAACAAAAACAAAAACACCACTAGAGAGCTGAAAACTAAACAACCACTAGAGCTTGCACAGGGCTGGGAGACATTAAATAAGTAAGACTGGCTAGAGCAGAAAGTCTTGGTTGAGAGTTGGTAAATTAAATCGGGACCTCAGAAGGTTCAATCCTTGGTAAAGGACATGCTGGCCCAAAGACAGCTGGAGACCTCCTCTAACAAAGCTTGAACACAAGCTTCAAAACCCTGAAGCCAATCTGCCAGTAAATTGACTGCCTGCCAACAAAATCTACACATTCAATGATGTAACACTTCCCGTGTTCAGCATCCAATAAAAAAATTACTAGATATGCCAAAATACAGGAAATATGACTAACAACCAGGATGAGAAGGTTATATGTATATAGACATAGAAAATGGAGATTGACACGCAAAGTCCTTAAAGCAGCTATAATTAGCATGTCCAGGGACTTAAAGGAAAACAGAAATATAACTGGCAACTAAAGAACGCTACTCACCATCTGGCCTTACAATGATTGAGTCATTAGCTGCTAAAGTCACTGACCTTCAACATGCCCTGAAAGGAGTTTAGGGCAGAAAACAGGAATGAGGCACTTTGTGCTCTGGGAAAATTGGCAGAACAGGCCTTCAGACAGATATTTTCAGGAGATGATTTTATGAACCCAATTTATTGCATCTTCCCATACTTAGAAAGCACTAAAATCATTAGCTAAGATATCCCTGCCTTGTGACTAGCAGCATGCGTGATTGAATGTACCCCCTTCTTCACAATCACATGTATGCCGTCTCCCCCTTCTTCTCACAAGCAGGCCCTCAGAGCTCTCTGAGAGACTGTCTCTATGGTTACAGTCCTCAGTAAGTCCCCAGAAAACACTGAAACTCCTATCTTTCACACTGTGTTTGTATACAAGTTGAAATAATGAAGAGAGAAATAGAAACCATAAAAAAAATGGAACCTCAAGAGCTAAAAAATAAAATATTCAAAATGATGAATTCACTGGATGGGCATAAAAGTAGATTAGATCCTAAAGAAGAAAGTAAACTTGACACTTTACTGTACAGCAGAGATTGACACCAATTTGTAAATCAATTATGTTTCAAATTAAAGTAAAATTAAAAGAAAAAGTAAATTTGAAGGTGATGTAACAGAAACTGTCTAAAACCAGGAATGAAATCAGACAGGTGCCCTGTAAGTCATTCTAAGGACATTGACTTCTACACTGAGTAATGTGGACACCATTGGATAGTTTTGATGAGAAGAGTGATACCATCTAATTTACATTTATAGGATCATTTTGGTTGCTGTGTTGAGAATAGACTAGAGGCAAAAGGGTAGATGCAGGTGGTCTGTCAGGGGAATGCTACATTATTCTGAGTGAGAGAGAATGATGGTTTAAACCAGGTTAGTAGCAGCAGGAGCAATCAGTTCTGTTCACTTCAGTCACTCAGTCGTGTCCGACTCTTTGCGACCCCATGAACCGCAGCACGCCAGGCCTCCCTGTCCATCACCAACTCCCAGAGTCCACCCAAATCCATGTCCATCACTGATGGCATTTTTTTCATGCACTGAATTTGGAATCAAGATTGATATCAAGGTGTATAATATACACTGAGCCATTAACTTCTTCTGGAGAGCAAGAACTATACGTCAGTAAGATATATATGGCAGGAAACCTAAGTACTTAAACAAATAGAGGCTTATTTGTTTCACATAACTGGTCAGACCAAGGATGTTCAACTACTCAAGGTTACCATTAGTATCCCAGCCTTTTGCTGTCTTTCCCTTAAACCATACTTAACAGACCGTATCTTTGTCCTTTTCCTTGTGTCTCATGGTCCCAAGATAGCTGCTGTACTTCCAGGCATGATGTTGGTATTTCAGGAAAGAAGCAATGGCAAAAGGGCAAAGGAGGCTCTGGCAGTTGAATTTGTCCCTTTTAAGCCACGAAAGCAAAAACTTTCTTGGAACCCTCATCCAGAAAACTTCCCCTAATATCTCATTGGGTCAAATAGCCAAACTTAGGAGAATAGATTGCTACGTGTGGTCTAGGAAAATTGCAATTCAGTCCTTATGGTCTGAGTAAGACATCTTCTCTCCCCAAATTCAGAAGACTTCTGATAGCTAAACACATGGAGGTTTTTTAGCAGAGTAGAAGAGGCAAGCTGTAGGAAGAGTGTTAGGTTGGTGATAGACAATTTCTATCATAGATTGCTTTTTGCAGTTTGGTTACAAACCCTGCCCAGTGTTCGGCAGGTGTACATAATAAACATGTACTGCTGTGATGCTGGCATGAAGGCAGTGATTTTGGAAGACTTCATAAACAAGTTGACTGAAAGACAGAGGAGGGAGATGGAGGGGAGAAGGGTTGGCATGATTGGTTTCAGTTTGTTTAAAAAAAAAATGACCTGTGATGGGAGCAATGCTCTGGGGACTTGGATGAATATATCTTCCCCGACAGATGTTTGAAGCATTGAAGAATTGTCATTTTAAATTTCTAAATGTAGAGATGTCTAAAGATCTTCAGAGAGTTTCAAAGCTATACATGATCCTCAGGGCAGAGTCTGTAGAGATGGCAGGATAGGTTGGCCCTCTCATTCATTTTAGTTTACCTTGAGGAATGGGGGAGGTGGGGAAGTGTAGTGTGAAGAACCAATACAGTAGCCATGGGGGGGGGATGGACTTTATATTAAAACTGGAGGCAGAATTCCTTCTGGAGAAGAATTTTATTGTTACTAGCAAAATACTTGCAGAGTCACTCAATTTTACAAAGTTAGGTCTCAGAATCTGGTTTAGAGGGCAAAACATGAAACAAAAGAAACAAAACTTCTTTGTGAAATAAAATAAGAAACATTTTGAGTTCTGGCTGGTTGAACAGGAAAAGAGATAGAGGGAACCTGGGAACTGGTTAGGAAAGGGGGAACATTAAAATAAATGGGAGACAGTTATATAACCTTCCTAGCCAGTGGGCTTTACGCCCTCTCCTCAACACAGCTTTCAAATGGCAGAGCCAGGAATCCAAAAGCCTGGTGCTCCTTTTACCTCCAGCCTTCCCCAGTCAGCACGAAAGAAAGAGTTCGAGTCTGAGCTGGGAGGCGGTTGGTTGGTCATTCACAAACCCTCCCATCTCCATCTATGGAAAGATTTTGAGGTGAAGGCGCACCTCAGTCGTGAACTAAAATGTCAGGTGCTCTGGCAGGAAGCGCATAATGACCTTGGGGAACAGTTTCCTCTGGTTAGTGCTGTGGGTGAGGGTTCCACCTACTTCCCCAGAACAAGCTGGTAAACAACCATCCCCCCTCCTAACCTCCCCCCACCCCCTCCCGACACACACAGGTCTCTTGCAACCAGGACTCTGTTGTTCGGGCAACCGATACTTTCCATTTCCTGATGAGCAGGGGACTTTGGGCCCCTATAGAATCAGTAACAATTTGTATTTGGTTTCCTTTGTATATTACAAAAGCGGGGGGGGGGGGGGGGGGGGGGAAGCAACAACAATAAAAAGAGCATTCACCATGGGACTCTGCTCACGGTTTCTCACCTACTCGAAACTTGATTGCTGCTCAGACCTCACAGTCTTCATGTGGTCCATGATGGTGCTGAGTACTGTTAACTTCTGCTTCCTCTCGGCTACAAGGACACTCATAAACTCTGTATATGGCAATAATCTCAGCTTGGAGAGTCCAGTTACTCAAAGCACGTTTATAACTAAAATTCCCCTTGGTCCTCGCAAGAAGCCTGCAGTTTACATCGGTGGGAACTCCTCTGAACACTTGAGAGGGTGTCTCCTCGAAGCCAGGTTCAGGTTTGTGGGGTTCAATCCACAACACCCAGCAGCTTGCCAGGGACGCAGGAGACGCTCAGGAAATGACAGCTGCATGACGAATTGTTAGAGTGAGATGTAAAGTGAGGAGAGAAGGGGAGAAATGAGGACGTAGGCTGCAACTTTGTTCAACTCTTAGAAGAGTCTGATATAGGCATCCACTGGGACGGAAGCAGGTCCCTATCCTTGAGTCTGTATGTCATCCCAAGAGTGCCAGCTCCCTGAGGGCACTGGGTCTGTGTGGCTCCATTCAGCAGAGTGCAGTTTTGGGGACACGTGTTAGTTTGGTTTGGTTCAGTTCAGTTCAGTCGCTCAGTCGTGTCCGACTCTTTGCGACCCCATGAATCACAGCACGCCAGGCCTCCCTGTCCATCACCAACTCCCGGAGTTCACTCAAACTCATGTCCATAGAGTCGGTGATGCCATCCAACCATCTCATTCTCTGTCGTCCCCTTCTCCTCCTGCCCCCAATCCCTCCCAGCATCAGAGTCTTTTCCAGTGAGTCAACTCTTCCCATGAGGTGGCCAAAGTATAGTATGTATAGCTAAATAGCCATGAGGCACCTGTGTGAGCCTGTGTATGTGTACATACACACATCTTTGTGTATCCATCTCTTTAAATATGACCAAGGCATAAGGCAAACTCATATTGTCTGCAGGAGCCCAAGGGTAGGACAGGAAAGCAGTCTGGGAGGCCCAAGTGGGCAGCCTCGATTGTGAGGGAGATGCCAGTCCTGCCCCCGCCTCTCTACCCGACCTCCTTTCTCTTCTCCCTGCCCCTTGTGGCCTGCTGCCTTTTCTCACTTACTTGTCTTTCAGAGTCTTTCATCGTTTCCTTCGCTTCCCCGACACATTGGCCATGGTCAAGGTTGTTCAGCACAGCTCCTTTCTGAGCCGGGCTGGGGTGAGGGGAGAAGAAGAGACTCGTGGGTGTGTGTTGGGGGCTCTGATGTCAGGGTGGACGTGGACAACTGGAGGTCAATGTCCTTAATCAGTCAGCGAATAAGTACTTATTGATCTCTCTTCTAGGGCTGTGCTGAGTGCTCACTGCTTTCTGTGCTATCTGCTCATTGAGGGAAAAAGGGAAAAAATTGAAGACAGTTATCTATCAGACCCCTTCACTGGGCTAAAGACAAGGGCTCCTGAAAGCCACTAACTGGCTGTGTGATGACAAGGCTGCACTCACACACGTGCACAGACTGGGAGGCTGCAGACTGGCAGGGATTTTCCTACTGCTGAGACTGTACCTGCAGAGGTGGCGGCCCTTGAGAGGACTGCTTGGGCCATAGCAACGCCTCTGAACCTGTTCCTTCTGACTGGACGTTCTACAAGCCTGGGTTCTTTCTGTCAATGAATGGCCAGAATATGGTGAATGACACAAATGAGATAGAGAAAGAGATTTTACTGCAGGCAATACAGGTATTTTATTGCAATTTTGACAAGGAGAAGAGAAGTTAAAATCAGTGAATTAAAAGGTACTGAAATGAAAGGACTTCTCTGGTGGTCCAGTGGTTAAGACTGTGTTTCCACTACAGGGGGCCCAGATTCCACCCCTCTCATGGAACTAAGATTGTACATGCCACATAGTGTGCCCAAAAGAAAATTTACTGAGATGAAAACATCTCAGTAAAAGTGTTATAAAAGATTACTGTCCAAAATAGCAAAAAGGTGATAGAAGATGTACTATGTTGTAAGAAAAGCTATCGGATTGAGAAGACTTCATAAGAATAGTTCAGTTTATTCATTTGTGGCTCATCTAGAATGAACTTAGAATTATTATTATTAAACTTATTATGTAAGTTTGTTTAGTCATCCAGAGTCTCAGACCAAACTCTGATTCTGAAATGTCAGTTACTACAGTCATGAGACTGAGGGTTTTTTATTTTCCTAGGTTGGATAAGAAAAATATGCAGTTCTACGAAAATGTACAAATAAACAAGGAGACAATAAACAGGTAACTGTGGGGTCAGTACTTTTGGTAAATTGTGTTCATTCAGGTAAAGTGATTTATCTTCATGGTGCTGCTCTGGTTGGGCTTCCCCAGGGGCTCAGCAGTAAAGAATCCTCCTGCAATGCAGGAGACACAGGAGACTCGAGTTTGATCCCTGGGTCAGGAAGATCCCCTGGAGAAGGAAATGGCAACCCATTCTAGTATTCTTGCCTGAAAAATCCCATGGGCAGAGGAGCCTGGTGGGGGTCCATGGGGTCACAAAGAGTCAGACATGACTGAGCACACACGCATGCGGCTCTGGTTTTGTTCTACCTGCTTGCCAAATTTAGCAGGTGGATCTGTCTGATTTGCAAGACTCATTTACATGTTTAGAAGATTCGCTTGTTGGATTAATATATCTTCCCTGCCAGAAGTCTGAAGCGTTGGACAACTGGTCATTAAAATTTTTTTAATGTAGAAATGTCTAAGGATCTTTGAGGAATTACAGAGACATACATGATCTTCAGAGCACCTTCTTTACCTCTACAATGGTGAATGGTGGAGTTTTTTTCCTACCATTTCAGTAGAACTGTCTACTTTAACTCTAGGGGATCACTTATATCTCTGAGGAATTTTAGTTGCTGGGACACTGATTACGGTAAGCCTCTGTCCCATATAGAGAAAAGCAACAACAAAACCCACATAGACTTTGAGGAATTCCTTCATGTGGAAGGTAGGGCATTCAAGCAGACTGGCCTGAATCATACAGGATATCTATCGGAGGACATCAGGGAAGGCTTTGAGGACCAGACCACTTACTTGTCAGTTCCATAGAAGACTCCGCAGAAACTGCTGGTGGACTCACCCGCAATGCCTCAAGAACCTGGAGGCAATGTTCCCATCTCAGAGTGAATGAAAGCTTTGCTCTACCTAGCTGTGTGACCTTGGGCAGGTTTCTCAACATCTCTGAACTTGTTTCTTCATCTATAATGCAGATATTGTAACGCCTAGCTGAAAGGACTATTGGTAATGCTGATTTGAAATAATATTTGTAAGATGCTTAGCATAGTTTCTGGAATATATAAAGAGCTCAAACCATGAGAACTATCTGTTCCTGTCAAGTGAATAGCCAGGGAGAATTGGAAAACTCCTAAGTTAAAATAAAAGTTTAGGACTATAGTTCAACTCAACAAATATGTTCTAACCGTGTGCTAATGTTGTAGCCATAGCACTGGAGATTAATTCATATTTGTTCAATAAATATTTATTAAGCAGATGCTTGTCAAGGACATTGGTTATGCCTATTGGTCGCTCAGAGCCCTGAATTGTGTTGAAAGGCACTGTCAAATTCTTACTGTTTTGTTCTTTTTCTTTGGAATGTATTTTGCATTCAGAGAGATTTTTTAAAAGTAAGTAGATACTGTTAAGTGAAAGAAGCCAATCTGACGATGTACATGCTGCTGCTGCTAAGTCACTTCAGTCATGTCCGACTCTGTGTGACCCCATAGATGGCAGCCCACCAGCCTCCCCCGTCCCTGGGATTCTCCAGGCAAGAACACTGGAGTGGGTTGCCATTTCCTTCTCCAATGCATGAAAGTGAAAAGTGAAAGTGAAGTTGCTCAGTCGTGTCTGACTCCCAGAGACCCCATGGATTGTAGCCTACCAGGCTCCTCCATCCATGGGACCCTCCAGGCAAGAGCACCGGAGTGGGGTGCCATTGCCTTCTCCCGGTGTACATGCTACATGATTCCAATTCTATCACATTCTGAAAAAGGCAAAACTATGGAAGCAGTAAAGGAACCACTGGTTGCCAGGGATTACAGGGAGGGAGTGAGGCAAGAATAGGTTGGAACATAGGGGATTTTAAGGCAGTGAAACTATTCCATATGTTATTATAATGATGGAGACACATCATTACACATTTGTCAAAACCCGCAGAATTTACAAGACCAAGAGTGAATCCTAATATAAACTATAGAATTTAGTTAATAATAGTGTATCAATATTGACTCATCAGTTGTAACCAATGGAGTACATTGATGCAAGATACTAATAATAGGGAAAACTGGATTTGAGGGTGGGAGTGAAAGATCTGTATAGGAATTCTCCATACTTTCCATTCAGTGTTTCTATAAACCTAAAATTGCTCTAAAATTAGTCTATTAATTTTTAAGTAAGTAGAATTTTCACAATTCATTGTATATCCTATCTCCTGGAGATTAGATTTCATTCCACAGCTGGAATACATGTTTCTCCTTCATGTTTTTGGACTGTTCTGTATTTCTCTTAATCTCAGCATCTCCCTGTTATAGTATCTTTCCCACAAGAATGCAAACTTCGTGAGGACAGGGTCCATGGCTTATTTATCTTTGTGAGACTATGTCAGTCTTCTGTTCAGACCTCCCAATTTCTTCCCTTTCCATGTGTTTTGAGTATATTAACTCATTTAATACTTAAAACAGCCTTGTGAGGTAGGTCGGTCTTATCCTCATCAAATATGAGAAAACTGAGTCACAAAGAAACTTGTCCAGGGTAACAAAGCTAGGAATTGGCAGAGGTGGGATACCAACCCAGGTATCTGGATCCACAGTCTGAAGTTAAAAGTACCAGAAAACCCCAAAATGTTTTTTTTAATAAATTTATTTATTTTTTAAATGAAGGATAGTTACTTTACAGAATTTTGTCAATGGGAAGCCACTCCAGTACTCTTGCCTAGAAAATCCCATGGATGGAGGAGCCTGGTAGGCTGCAGTCCGTGGGGTCGCTAAGGGTCGGACATGACTGAGTGACTTCACTTTCACTTTCACACATTGGAGAAGGAAATGGCAGCCCGCTTCGGTGTTCTTGCCTGGAGAATCCCAGGGACAGGGGAGCCTGGTGGGCTTCCGTCTACGGGGTCACACAGAGTCGGACACAACTGAAGTGACTTAGCAGCAGCAGCAGCTGTCAAACCTCAATATGAATCAGCCATAGGTTTACATATATCCCCTCCCGTTTGAACCTCCCTCCCCAAAATGCTTTGAACCGCAGATTATACACATTTGGGGAGTGATGACATCATTTTAGGGTGCCTTAAATAAGCATATTTTTTATGCAATAATAGAATGGAAGAAAAAAGTGGAAGTACATTGCATGTAGTAGGACGGGTTTTGTTTTGTGAAACTTGTGTTGTTTTGTATATTACCTGTGTGTGTAATTGTGTTGGATGCCATGTAATATATACTTAGAAAGCTCACTGCCTTAATCTGTAAGACGAATTGTTACCACAGACAGGTAAAAAGAAGTGCAGGTCTGAGGCAACTCCAGGTTCCTGCCAGCCCAGCTGTACCTGGCTTCCATTCCCAGCAGATTTCCCCTTGCCTAGGATAGACCTCCTTACCTTTCACTGGGCCAGAACTGAGTCACCTGCCTGCTATAAATCATTCTCAAGAAAGGAGACTGGGACTGCCGTGATCAGATCTCATTGATCTGATATACCTCTGATCAAAGACTCTTTCAGAAAAAAAAAGAAAGAGAGAGAGAAAGAGAGACTGGGAGTTAAATAATCTAAGTGTTAGCCCTGAAAGAACTTGGAAGACCAAAAATTTTCCAATAAACTTTATGTCTCCTTAGAGGCAGGCACTTTGGGCAGACTACCGATGGACAGGGAGGCCTGGCGTGCTGTGACTCATGGGGTCGCAAAGAGTCGGACACGACTGAGCAACTGAACTGAACTGAACTGAACCCACCTTGTCATTCACTCATTTATTCAATCAAGAAACGTCTACTGATTACCTAATGTGTGCCCAACACTGTGCTAGGCACTGGCGACACCAGGATGAGCCAAAGAGACATGATCTATGCCTCCTGGGGATGACTCTAGAAAGGGAGAGCATGGTTGAACAACTAATCTCAAAAATACATGTATATCTATAAATTGTTAAGTGTTTTTAAGAAAACAAAGGAAAGAGGGTGATCTGATGTTATAACAGGAAGGTCTGATTTAAACAGAGAGAAGGCATCAGGTTTGATCAAACCTATCCAAATAGAGCAGGGACTGTAGTCCAGGAGAGAGATTTGAGAACTTTGACTTCAGGATCTCTAAAAGGTAGTCTTTGTTTCCAATATTCAGAGGTCTTTTGCTAACTCTGGCTATTGTTGATTATTCCTAGCAGATGTATGGGTCGTTGTTCAAGTCAATTTTTGCAGGAGATCAGAAGCCAAGACTTGAAGAACAGAGAAAGAGTTGAGCTTCTGTTCATCTCAGGTTATGAAGAGAAATTGTACAGGACTATGGCAAGCCACTCCAGTACTCGTGCCTAGAAAATCCCATGGATGGAGGAGCCTGGTAGGCTGCAGTCCGTGGGGTCGCTAAGGGTCGGACACGACTGAGCGACTTCACTTTCACTTTTCACTTTCCACTTTCACACACTGGAGAAGGAAATGGCAACCCACTCCAGAGTTCTTGCCTGGAGAATCCCAGGGAAGGGGGAGCCTGGTGGGCTTCTGTCTGTGGGGTCACACAGAGTTGGACACGACTGAAGTGACTTAGCAGCATGGACATTGCAGTGTTTTTGGGCTCCAAAATCACTGCAGATGCTGATTGCAGCCAGGAAATTAAAAGACGCTTACTCCTTGGAAGGAAAGTTATGACCAAGCTAGATAGCATATTAAAAAGCAGAGACATTACTTTGCCAACCAAGGTCCGTCTAGTCAAGGTTATGGTTTTTCCCGTGGTCATGTATGGATGTGAGAGTTGGACTGTGAAGAAAGCTGAGTGCCGAAGAATTGATGCTTTTGAACTGTGGTGCTGGAGAAGACTCTTGAGAGTCCCTTGGACTGCAAGGAGATCCAACCAATCCATTCTAAAGGAGATCAATCCTGGGTGTTCATTGGAAGGACTGATGCTAAAGCTGAAACTCCAATACTTTGGCCACCTCATGCGTCGAGTTGACTCACTGGAAAAGAGTCTGATGCTAGGAAGAATTGAGGGTGGGAGGAGACGGAGACGACAGAGTATGAGATGGCTGGATGGCATCACTGACTCGGTGGACATGAGTTTTTTGAGTGAACTCCGGGAGGTGGTGATGGACAGGGAGGCCTGGCGTGCTGTGATTCATGGGGTCTCAAAGAGTCGGACACGACTGAACTGAACTGAACTGATGGACATTGCTGTTCTGTACTGAAGAATCCATTTTTTGAAGATGTATTTTGCTGTGGTTTTGTTCTGATGCTTTGTGCCAAAAGATAGGATCACATCCTGTCCTTTGGGGCAGGGGTCCCCCACTGAATGTGAACACAGAGGCAGTTCTGTGTTCGGGGCATTTCCACTGTAGTCAGGTCTGCTGGTCCCTGCAACATGGGGGCAGACCTAGGAGCAGGCAGAGAAGTGCCAGGACAAGACCCCTCTGCAAACCCCAAGAGCAGTGATACTTAGTTTTTAAATTCTCTGTTTCGCAAAAATACCCTTTTCTTATCACAAAACCTTTAGCAAAATCCTAACAAATCTTATTTCCTGATCTCAGTTATCACCATACTGAACAGGAGATAGGGCCAACGTCCAAATTGGGCAAAACGACACAGGGGGATCAGTAGTTGTCTTGAGACAAACACGCATAACTGAGGAAAGAGAAAGTAACAGTTTGCTTCCCTATTGCAGATTCTGATGACAAGCAACTACCAGAATTCATTTTCAGAATGTGTAAATATTTCTTAACAGTTTCCCAGAAATCCCTGGAAACAGGAGCCTGGTCATAGATGGTACTTCTGCAATTAAAGGAGACAGAGTTGAGACTACATGTACATTAAAGGGATATGTGAAGTTTCGATATTTGGATTACATATCAATTCTTTCTAGTTTTCACAAGCACCCTGCTAAGTGATTCTGTTGTTTTAGGAGACTGAGGTATCAGTTCAGTTCAGTCGCTCAGTCATGTCTGACTCTTTGCGACCCCATGACGGCAGTATGCCAGACTTCCCTGTCCATCGCCAACTCCCGGAGTTCACTCAAACTCGTGTCCATTGAATCGGTGATGCCATCCAGTCATCTCATCCTGTTTTCCCCTTCTCTTCCTGCCTTCAATCTTTCCCAGCATCAGGGCCTTTTCCAGTGTGAGGGAGGTATAGAAAAAGCCTAACCCAAGACTGCAGGTAAGCAGCAGCCTGGGGCTAAGTCCATGCACCCAAGTCACTCTGCTGTGGGTCTTCTGCACCCAAGCCATGCTGCCTTCCTGAATAACACTTACCTGTTGGCTTCCTTTCAAGACCTTCAAGAAAAGGCTGGTGCATTTTCTTCCACTCCACAGGGAGTCTCTGGGACAACAGGCAGCGGGATAGAGTGGGAGGCGGCAACTATAAGAATGAGGGTGGGGGGCGGAAGTTTTTCTGGTTGAAACTGAGCCCTCTTTTTTTTATCCTTTAACTTTTCACTTCCTCATCTACAAATTAATCAACATCTATGACCATTTCCCACAAATAAAGCTCTTTTCCCATTTAAAGCCAGTCTTCTGCCAAAGCCCCTTCCATCTTCTCAACCCTCTCAGACCTTGTTCCACCTACCACTTCCTTGTACTCTACCTCTCCCTGCCAATCCCTGGTTCTGGCCCCTATTCCTGTAAACATGCTCTCATCTTCCCCACCTTAACCCACTTTAAACCCAAATCTCCCTCTAACTCCACTTCCTTACATCCCAATAATTTCTCAATTAATTCTCAATTTGCTTTGTTATTGTTCAGTTGGTAAGTTGTGTGCAACTCTTTGTGACCTCATGGACTGCAGCATGCCAGGCTCCTCTGTCCTCCTCCATCTCCCGAAGTTTGCACAAATTCATGTCCATTGAGTCAGTGATGCTAGCTAACCATCTCATCCTCTGCCATGCCCTTCTCCTTCTGCCTTTAATCTTTCCTGGCATCAGGGTCTTTTCCAACGAGTTGACTCTTCACATCAAGTGGCCAAAGTATTGGAGCTTCAGCTTCAGCATCAGTCCTTCCAATGAATATTCAGGGTTGTTTACCTTTAGGATTAACTGATTTGATCTTCTTGCAGATCAAGGGACTCTCAAGAGTATTCTCAACTTGCTTGCTGCTGCTGCTGCTAAGTCACTTCAGTCGTGTCCGACTCTGTGAAACCCCATAGACGGAAGCCCATCAGGCTCCCCCATCCCTGGGATTCTCCAGGCAAGAACACTGGAGTGGGTTGCCATTTCCTTCTCCAACGTGTGAAAGTGAAAAGGGAAAGTGAAGTCACTCAGTCATGTCCAACCCTTAGCGACCCCACGGACTGCAGCTTACCAGGCTCCTCCATCCATGGGATTTTCTAGGCAATAGTACTGGAGTGGCTTGCCATTGCCTTCTCCCAACTTGCTTAGGCCTCCATTATATCATCCAAACATCCTAATGTATACTTTTAAAAAACAACTTTTTGGTTTCACATACACACAAAGAAGTACATGTAAGTATATACTGCAAAGAAGAATGACCACATAGTGAGCACACCTATGCATCTGCCACCAGGTTAAGAAGTAAGACATTGTTAGCACCGCAGAAGCCCTATGATGTTCTCAATTATTACTTCCTACTTCCTCCTTCCTCCCTAACGTAGCATCATCCTGACTTCTCATTCCATATATTAGTTTTCCTTGTTTTTCGCTTTACATAATTGGAAACTTAAAATATGTCTTCTATTGTGTCTGACTGTTTTGCTCAACATTGTATTTGCGTGACGCAGCCATGCTATTGCATGCAGTAGTGGTTTATTCATCCTTACTGCTGTATAGTACCCCACTGCAAGAGTATGTTGTGATTCATCCGTGTCACTATTTATGGATGTGTGATGTTATTTCTAGTTCAAGGCTATTTCAAAAAAGATTCGACATGACCATTCTTGTATATAAGTTTATGGTGTACTTACACACAAATTTCTTCATCTGTTTTTAAAGGAAGGGAGTAGTTTGGATAAGACCACCATAACATAGATTGGGAAAATTGAGGCACAGTTATGTTCAACCAATTGGACAAGTTTATCATGAACAATTTCTGTGCTTACACAGAGAGGCCTAAGACATAAATGCAGCCAAGAGAAGGTACTTGATGAAGACTTGTGTCCTTGTGTATGGGAATTCACAGAGAATAGGGAACAGAAACGGGCTATGTAATTAAGTACAAAATTGCATAGGCCCAGAGAAGAGGCAACTTTTAGAACCTCTGGGTTAAGGCTAGACAGTTTAATACCAGGGCTCACTCTTGCTCACCCACGGTCTGTGACAGAAGAGTCACCTGGAGGCCATGCATGGAAAGGACAGGGGCTGTGGGTCTGGGGGTCATTGCTATAGATCCCAGACATATTTCTTGCACAGTGTCCTCCCCCTCCCCAATACCTTAAAATGAGGCTAAAACCTCTGTGAATGGAGAAATTTCAGATGGACTCTGTACTTCTCTATCTTTTCCCTAAAGATCCTGGGAAGCAGAGGGGAACCAGGGCAGACCCCTCTGGGAGCAAGTGGAGTTTATTAAATGCAAATTTTTACTTCTGACAGCAGAAGCTTGAAATCTGGGTGTGTACGTTGTTGCTCAGTCACTCAGTCGTGTCCAATTCCTTGTGACCCCATGGACTGCAGCATGCCAGGCTTCCCTGTCCTTCACCATCTCCTGGAGCTTGCTCAAACTCACGTCCATTGAGTCCGGGATACTCTCCAACCATCTTGTCCTCTGTCATCCCCTTCTCCTGCCTTCCGTCTTTCCCAGCATCAGGGGGCTTTCTACACCCTTTTCTGGGTGTGAATGGAAGCTCATAAAGCTGAGCGGCACAGAGGAGGAGTTGAAAGGCTGTATTCGGAAGTGGGGTTAGAAGGGGAGTGTAGCTAGCTGCCGCTGTCATCATCACTCAGTTCAGTTCAGTTCAGCTCAGTCGCTCAGTCGTGTCCGACTCTTTGCAACCCCATGAATCACAGCACGCCAGGCCTCCCTGTCCATCACCAACTCCCGGAGTTCACTCAAACTCATGTCCACCGAGCTGGTGATGCCATCCAGCCATCTCATTCTCTGTCGTCCCAGTCTCCTCCTGCCCCTAATCCCTCCCAGCATCAGTAGCATCATTTTATTATCACCATCCCTTAAATTTACACCACAGAAGAGTTTACAAAGAGCTTACTATTCTTGACTTTCACGTCTCTGCGTGGCAGGGTGGGGGTTTCCCTCCTTTGACTGAACAGGCGGGATGGAGGGCAGGGTCCAGGCCCTAAGTCTCTTTCCAGCACCCCCTCAGGAGCCCACAGGCTCCGGTCCTTTACTTGGAGAAGTGGAATCGGGAAAAGTGCAACGCAGGGATACGAGCCCCGCGGAGGACGCACACAGCGAGAGATCTGGAACTGGACGGAGGCTAAAGCCCTTGCAGGCGGTAGAGGTGAAGGGGTTGGAGAGGTGTGCAGGCGCTGAAAACCCCTTGTCGGGTACGTGCCCGAGCCACCTGGAAGGCGCTCCGACGCTCACGGAGCCGGCACTCCCGGCGCTTGCCGCGAAGGTAGAGGGAGACTTCGCGGAGACGCGGGCAAACTTTCCGGGGCGCCCCACGGAGGGCGAGAGCGAGGTGGTGCCGCCCCGCCGGGACGCGCGTCGGGTGCCCTCTGTCACCGCACGCCGCCCCGCCCGGGGCGCGGGGAAGAGCGGGCCCGCCCAGGTGCGCCGGGGGTTGGGCCGGAGTCCGGAAGGTGCGCCGCCCCGCCCCGGGCCGGTTCCCTCGGCCTCCCCCGCGGGAAAGTGAAAGTGTCGCGCCGGCGGAGGTCGCGCGTTGGGGGGCGGGGCCGCCGCGGACCTGGGAGCGGGCGCCCGGCACCCGAGGGGCCATGGATGGGCTCGGCCGCCGCCTCCGAGCCAGCCTGCGGCTGAAGCGCGGCCGCTGGGGTTAGTGCCGGGCCGGGGCGCGTCCGGGCGAGGGCGCGGGGCCGGCCGGGGGACCGCGGACCAGGACGGGAGGCGACGGGGGCGGGCGGCCAGGCGGGGGTTGCAGAGGGTCGCGATCGATCGGGAGCAGTCTGGGGGGGGCATTCCGGGGACTTGGACAGGGATCGGGCGAGCTAGAGAGAAAGGGCGCAGGTAGAGGTGGAAACGGGCGGATGGGGAAGGAAGGGGTAGGAGGTCAGAGGAGAAGCCACGCCAGCGGGGGTGAAGCGGAGGCTGTCAGCCAAAGGAAACCGCTGTGGGGCCCCGGGGCCACGTGTCCTTCCAGCCAGGAAGCTGGTGGGGCAACCGCAGGGTGCCTGCAGCGCCGGGGCCGCGGCGCCCTCACGGGAGACCCTGCCTCTGCCCCCGGGCGCCCACCGCCCCGCCCCGCCCCTCCCCACCCCTGGACTCCCCTCGTGGGAGCCCGCGATCCTGCCCCGCGCAGAGCCGCGGGCTACAAAACCGCCCTTCCCGGCTGCGTCACCCCCGCCCCGCCCCCCCACCCGCACCCAAGGGCGACGAGGAGACCTGGAGACTGTGGCCTCCAGCAGAGCCGGGGTAGAGCCTGCTCAGCTGCTTCCACAGAGCCTGGGAACCTGACAAGTCAAACCTCCCTTATCCCTGATCCTCCATTAGAGAAGCGAGAAGGATTCCTCCCGTCCAGGGTTGTAGGGATTAAATTGGAAGTCAATATTCGTTTCCTTTCTTCTCAGCTGGAGCGCTGGGTTTTGGAAGGAAGGGAATTCAGAATTCATTTTCTTTCTTTATTCATTCAGCAAACTTTTTTTGCTGCTTACCACTAGCAAGTCCTATGGCTCAGTAGCCACAACTCTTACTATGTCCAGAGGTCCCACCTTTTGAGAAGCAGGGAACCAATGGAAAAGTAGGGTTCATTCCCAGACAGCCCACCCCTTCTAACATTTGCAGTGAAGAGAGTGAGTGAGACCTCCTTCTATTCCAAGCCCCAGAGCTGGGGAGACCTGGAGGGGTCCTTCTGCCATGACCCCTGCCCCCCACCCCCAGCCCTGGCTGTTCTCGCTGAACACATGTTTCCATTATCTATCTGGTCATTCCACCTGTGCTGAGGCAGAGAGGTCAGAGACCATAGGTGGGGACAGAGCCCTGGGTGTGAGTGGTGGCAGGAGCAGACGCAGGGCGGGGCTGGTGGCCTCTCTTCTCTGCAGAACACTGTCAGTGTCTCCTTGGTGTCTCTCAATCCTCAGAGGCCTGTGTGAATGAAAGGGTCGAGAGAGACCTGTGTGAATGGTTGCTTCTGCAACCCAGAGGAAAACATTCCAGTTGTTTCCAGAACAAGGCTGATAATTGTGACTGGAGGAGCTTCCTGGACAGTGAGGAACTTAAGATGCACAGCCAGTATTACCTGTCCTGAGGTCTGGCATGCAGCCTGCAGGAGAGTGTGCTCATTTCATCTTCTGTACTATTCTCCACCTTGCCTGGAGTTTCCCCTCCCTCTTTTGCCCTTTTGGTTCCAAGGCAACTGTGTGGTAGGAGGATGTGCGTATGTGTGGGTGTGTGCACGCACACACAGGTGCAAGTATAAATCGTCCTCCGGGGAGGAGTGGCAGTGGTCCTGGGTTGAGAGCGGCTGAGGTCCCAGAAAGTCTCCTCATCTATATTCCAGCTGGTTCTGGGACTTTTCCTCAGAGGGCTGTGGGAGGGGCTTCCTGGTGGAGGAACAAGTGTAACCAGACTTCTGAATTCTCTAGAAAGGGTGGCTCCCTCCTCTACTTAAAATTCAGGATAATAATTCCTTTCCAGGCCACTGGGGATTAAACGAGATTGTTGTTGTTTAGTGAGAAGCCCTTAAATGAGATGACCCATTATAAACCTGTTTGATGGATCTTTTCTCTTCTGTTGTTAACTGCCTTTGAAAGGGAGAAGGAGGCAATCTTTTTTTTTTTTTTTTTCTGGATTTCTTGATCTTTAGCCCAAGAGTCCTTCTTCTGTTTGAGTTTGTGAGTTTTGCTGTTCTCTTGGCTTTTCAGATAAAGCAGGAAGAAATGAGCTGAAAATGCAACACAAGTGATTTAGGGAAAGAAATAATTTCCTTAGGTTCCAGAATGATCAGTGGAAAGATTTTGCTTCCTAAGGTCTTTTGCGAACAGGAGGCATCCCACATCTGTGAGATGTTTGGTGTCTGCTGCATCCAGAAGGTGGGAGCTTGAACATGAAACTCTCATAAGTCCCACCCCCAAGAGATTCTGTTGTATTCCCCAAGTAGTCCCTGAATTACTCTGTGCCTCAGTTTCCCCATCTGATCAGGAGATGCCTGTTCCTCAGATTGGTGGTGAGTATTGTGCAACCTGTCTGTACAATAATGCTAGTAATGTGTGGTGACAGATCTGAGTGTTCCGGGTCACTGTTCTCACCATTGCAGTGACTGTAACATTCTTATTTACTGTGACTGTCGCTCTCCCCAGGAGTCATGGCTGGGCCACTGAACACCGGATTTTACTAGTCCACAGAAGTCAGGTCTGGAGCTATTAAGAGCAAGCAGCTGTTTCCCTTATTTCGGCACCCCACTTTTCTCCCAGAAGGCTATTGCTTCTTTGCAGGAGTGGCAGACACTGACATCAAACCCTTTTGCTGCCAGGCTCCTCTTAGGGACAGCATCCTGGCAAAAGTCCTTCTCTCTTACCATGTACATTTATACACTCAAGGGTTTATGTGAGAATCCCAGGTGATGGATTGCTGTTCTGTCTCTCTTCCCCAGCCTCCAGACACAGCATCACTGGAGCCCCAGGGGCCAGCTGTTCCACTTTTAGCTTGTGTAGAACTATTGACCTGGACCATCTGGGAAAAAAGACTGAGCAGGAGTAGGGGTTGGGTGGACAGCACCCAGATACTTTCCATTCCACGGAGTGCCCCTCAGGCTGCTGATGCAACCAGTCCCCTCCAGGGGACTGTCCAGGGAGACTGTAGGCCAGGGAGAATGTCCTAAGTCAGTGCTTTCTATCTGGGGGAGGGGTTCTCTGCTGGATCCCTGGCACAGGTCCCAGTGAGACAAGTCTGCCTTAGGACATATGGCATGGGGTAAGAGATGCACCATGGAAGATCCTGCTGAGATATCAGGAACTCTCCAGCCCAGAGATGGACTTTGTTCTCTATTTCCCCACCAGGAGAGGAGACTTTCAGGTCTGTGCTAATATCTAGGAATTGCTCTTGCTCAAACAATTTCTCCACCTAGATAATGGATGAGGTCAAGTCTATTGATGTTAATCAGGGGAGGCTGCGGCAAGCTTGCTGCCAGAAGTCTTTGGTCAGTGCTCTTGCTTGCAGTCTTGAAGTCCCAGACATCCCAGAGTGCAGCAGGGGGCAGTGCAGAGGTTAAGAAGCGAACGATCAGGGATCAGTTATGGAGATTATGATCCTGGTCCTGGGGCTGGTGAGGTCCAGTGCTCACAGTCTGATGTTATCAGGCATTCTTCCTTGTCCAGAGGTTGTACATAAATCCATTGCACAACCTTCAGCCCGGAATTAAAAGCCCTTAGCCCAGAAGCAGCTGGGCTCTGGGGGTGTTTGCCTATGACCTTTTCTCTCACCACACCCTGGGGCTCTTGGGAGGAGCTGAGGTCTGAGCTGCAGTGCCAGGATGCTGCCTCTGTCAGTGCAGGCGTTCTGCTGCCTTCCTGGGTCCCGCCGCAGTCTTCTTTCTCAACCGTTGGGTGCACAGGATGGAAACAGCGCTCCCCTATTTGGAAGACAGCGTGTGGCTTGGCTGCATAGAGTCGTTGCTGGAGACTGAAACGGCAGGGGGGTTCTCAGGCTTTCTCTAGCCGGTCTGTATTGGAGGAAAGGGGGCACTCCATGCCTGAGAGGCCCAAGAAGATGGAAAGACAAGCGGGAGGAGGGATCCTCAGTCGCTTCCGCAAACGACTGCCTCTACACCGAGCAGGTCTGGACTAGATTACCCACTTCCTTTTTTTTCAGGACGGCCCTCTTAGTTGGGGCTATTTCTTCCCTTGAAATACTTCTTTTTCTTCTTCCTTTTATATCTCATCCTCCACTTGGTTCTCCCATGTGACCGAGCCAGGAGGTTTCCCCTGTTGGTTTTTAGAGCCGGTCATGCCCTCTGTGGGGGTTGGTGTGGTCACAGCCACGTGGCCCTTGGCCTGGTCTGATTGCTTGAGTGCAGGTTGACTTTGGGGGTGTATTGCTTCAGGTAGGCAGAATCTCTACTCCCCTGGGGCTGCGGGCCTCCCAGGTGGCCTCCCCGGTACATTTCCCTGGCTTCTGAATCAGTGGCTTCTTTCCTTCTCTTGACCCCTGGTGGTTCCAAATGTCGCAGGAAGGCACAGAAACTGCCCAGTTGGCTCTGAGCCCATGCTGGGATGTGAGGCACTGGGCCGGCTCCAGGGACCTCGGCATGGGCATGGCCGCCTGGAGGTGCGGAAGCTGCCAGAACCCCGCAGCCTCCACTGGGAACCCGGATCAGTGAGATACCCATGGGCCCTGCTGTCTTGATTTCAGGACCTCCCCAGGACAATCTGGGAGAAGTAGTGAAGGAACCAGAAAGAGCCCTGGAGAACTGTCTACCCAACTTTGCTGGAGGGCAGCACTTCTTTGAATACCTCCTCGTGGTTTCTCTCAAAAAAAAGCACTCAGGGGAAGATTATGAGCCCAGGATCATCTACCAGTTTCCCAAGGTAAGGATTGAAGGGAGGGGCAATGGAGACCAAGGATTCAGATGTTTGAGGGGCAGTGGGGAGGGGTGTGCCCTCTCCCTCCCCCACCCACCCTGCCCGGGCTCTGCTGGAGCTGCCCTGAACTCACTGCTCCCATTTCCTTCAGACTCAGCCCTGTTTTCCATTATCATCCACAGAATCTAGGTCTGGTCTCTTTGTGGGGAACAGACCTAGGTTCCCTAGCCAGGAAACTAGGTTAGTTCTTCTGCCTTTGGGGGGACCTTCTAGTATTTCCCAATTCCATTCTTAGCCACCCTATTGAGAAGCTTACCTTCTGCCAGAGGTCCTTGCAGGAATCCCCTCCCTTGGATGAGTGGGAGGAGAAGGGAAGGGCAGGCACACAGCTGATGGCCCCAGCTTAAGCATCAGGCTCCTTCTTGTCTGGTCCTGCAGCGGGTGAAGGGGTGGGGTCAGGGCACCCTTCTCATTAACTCTGATGGTGAGGCAACTGAGCTGGCCGCTTCTCTTCTCAGATGTGGTATCTCTCTGATGTGGTCCTTCTAGGAAGCTGGGCGGTCTCTAGGCCTTTCTGTATTCAACGTGGTCCTGGCCCCCTTCCTGACCATGAACACCATTAAGGATACTGAAGGCCAACTCAGGTTCATGTAGACTTGGCCCAGGAGTGGCTGTTTCAGCCATGGGATTGTTCCAGCCTGACCCAGAATGCAGTCTGTGTGCAGTGATGGGCGCAGAGGCAAGCTTTAAGTCCCACACCAGTGGAAAAGCTTATTCTCAGACTGTTTAGGAGCCTCCAAAGAAGCTCGCCAGACCCTAAGCCCTCTCCACCTGCTCCTACCTCCACACCCACCTGTCTCTTTTCCTGTTCCTTGTAGCGCGAGAACTTGCTTCGGGGTCAACAAGAGGAGGAGGAGCGGCTGCTCGGAGCCATCCCCTTGTTTTGCTTCCCAGATGGGAATGAGCGGGCCCCACTCACTGAGTGTCCCAGGTAATGGCTTGACTCTGGGACAGGGGCCTGAGACTGGAGGAGAAGGGAATGGTGTGAACCAAGTGATTCCTGTGTCCCCTTCATCTGGATTTCTCACCAGCTTCCTTCCTGTTGGGGAGGGACTGGAGTTGATTTATTTTTGAATATCTTGCCTGGGGCCTCTCGAGGCAAGAGATGTTCACTAAACAGGTTAACCAGTCCCTTCTGTCCAGAGAAGGGTGAGGTTCTCCTTCCTGTCCTAGAAGTGATTGTCACTGTGTTTTGACTGCCTCTGGCAGAAGATGGACACCAAAGAAGTCCTTTGGCCACTAATGAGATCCTTACATGGCAAAGCCCTTTATACCATGAGTCCTGGAATGTGACTGCCTGAGCTCAAATTTTGGCTTTACCACTGTGAGTTGAGTGACCTTGGTTAAGAAATACTCCCTCAGAGTCTCAGTTTCTTCATCTTTATAGTAGGGTTAGTAATTGAACCTTCCTCAAAGAGTTGTTTTGAGAATTAAATGAGATGATGCATTTAGAGCTTGACACCAGTAAGCACTTTACATAAACTAACTGGTGTTATGATTACTCTCAGGATCAATCAGCAGCTCCCTTGGCCCTCCTCTCCCTGCTCAGCCCTCCTGATGCTGACTGCCTTCTGCTTTAGAACCTAGTGCAAACCAGGTCCTTGTTTGCTCTTCCTCAGGGAGACCTTCTCATTCGTTCTGACCAATGTGGACGGGAGCAGGAAGATTGGATACTGCAGGCGCCTCTTGGTCTGTGCAGCTCAGAACTCCCCCCTCCTCTCTGCATCCTATTCTGCCCCACAGCTGGGTTTGTGCCAGCCTCAGTTGCAAAAGTCAAGTCTCCTTGGCAGAGGTGGTTGTAAAGAAAGAGCACAGCCCAGCACCTGCTGCAGTGTTAGTGCCCTGTGCAACCTCACAAGAACGGAGACACACACCCCTCCTCACCTACAGGGCACCTTTGCTACTGGGGTTGGGTCTTTACTCTGCCCAGCTTTCAACCATTCCCTTCTGTGGGATGCTTCATTCTAATCTGTCCTCCACTATCTCTTTCTAGGCCTTGTTGCCTTGGCCCCTGGGCCCTCTCAGAGCCTAGCTTGGGATTGGGACCATGAGGTTCAATCCTTGGGTCTCCCCAAGTCACTTTTATTATAGCACACCCTCCCTAGCTGTTTCATGTCTCTACAACACACTTGCTCCCTCCTTGTCAACCCCTGAGGGTGTTGGTGCTAACAGAGGCAGTGCTTGCCTGTAAGCCAACCAGCCCCCTCAAGGCCATGGTCTTTTGGTTTCTGTGACTTCTCTGGCCTTCCCAGCTGCCTGTTCCAGGAGTGGGATCCCCCAACCCCAGCCCCCAGCCCTGTGCCCCATCAACCCCAGTTGGGCAGAGGCCCTGGAGAGGCTGCGACACTGAAGGAGCCTGTCTGTCCCTCCCCAGCCCGCCGGCCGTGGTCCTCGCCTCCCCAGGGTGTACTGCATCATCAGCTGCATTGGCTGCTTCGGCTTGTTCTCCAAGGTAGGGGTGGAACAGGATTCCTCCAGTCCTGTCAGGCCTGTTTGGCCTCCAGCTCTGCCCGGGCTGCCTGCCCTGCCTGGACTCCTGGCGCTCCTCCCCCACAGTCAGGGTCAGGCGAGGCACTCTGGAGACATTCAGGCAGAGAGGGGCTTGGGCTTCACCTGGCTTTAGAGAAAAGTAGGAACTGAACCTAATAGACTGTCTCCCCTGCAGAGAGTTCACTGCCCCCAAGTCTAGGCAAGGTAAGAAAGCAGCTGAAGTAGGACATGAGAAGAGCTTCAGGTTAGAAATTGGGAGTTTCAGCTTCCTCATCTGTCAGATGCATGTAGTGATGCCTCATCTTCCTGTCTCATGGGTTGATGTGAGGTGCGGACGACACGCTATATGGAGAAGACAGAATGCTAAACAAATATAAAGACAATTATACAACAGGGCTTGGGGGACCTCCCTGATTCCTTCCAGGATAGAGGGGAAGTTGAGGTCTTCTTGTGCCAGTACACCTGAGCCGGGGTTAGAAAGAAGTCCTTCAGGATGGATGGGGCATGTCTTTTTCTTCTTCTTTGTTGTTGTTTTAGTCGCTAAGTTGTGTCCAACTCTCTTGTAACCCCGTGGACTGTAGCCCTCCAGGCTCCTCTATCTATGGGGTTTTCCAGGCAAGAATACTGAGTGGTATTGTCATTCCTTCTTCAGGGGATCTTCCCGACCCAGAGATCGAACTTGCATCTTCTGCATTGGCAGGTGGATTATTTACAACTGAGCGACCAGGGAAGCCCATGGGGCATGTCTTAGTAGCCAGGAAAGGGCATCAGTGTGCTCTGCCCCAGACAGACCCCTTGGGGGATGAAGGCAATAAACTCCATCAGCCTTTGCTTGGGCGGATGGTTCATCTGTGTAGGGTTCTGCAGATGGAGGCCTTCCCTGGCCCTGGGGAGTCTCCAGTGGAAGTTGGAGGTCAGAGTGGCACCCAAAAGGCCCAGCTTCTAGGCCTCAGCTAGCACAAATGAACATGGTACCATCATGAATGAGGCGTTTACTCTAGAATGACTTCCTGGGGAAGCTAGTTCAGGTTGATGTTAGGAGAAGGGAGGAATATGAAGTGGTAGAGAGAGGATGAAAAGAAGAAGGCTAGGAAAAACATCAGGTCTTGTGCAGGAGATAAACAGCAGACTGGTTTCTGCCAAGAGGAAAGAACCCAGTTAAGGATTGGCTGGAGCAACCTTACACATGCAATCTTGGCTGGCAGCCCAGGAGCATCCCTCAAGTCATGTCTCCTGTGGTTCTTTTCCACACAGATCCTGGATGAAGTGGAAAAGAGGCATCAAATCTCCATGGCCATCATCTACCCATTCATGCAGGGCCTCCGAGAGGCAGCTTTCCCCGCTCCTGGGAAGACTGTCACCCTCAAGAGCTTCATCCCTGACTCAGGCACTGAGGTGGGTGAGCAAAATGGGGGACACCCTCCCTGGGTGGAGGGGGCGGGTTCCAGCAGCACCTCCCATCACAGTGTGCCCATTTACCAGGTCAACATTCCAAGAAACTGAGCTAGGCAGGGACTGGCACTTGGCTAAGATATTGGCAGAACTTACAGTTGAACCCCAGTTCTCTGACTTCCTCAACCTGATGCTCACAAAGACCTAGTTACTGTTCAAGTAACGAAGATCCTTTTTTTTTTTTTTATAATAAACTATGTGGAGGCTCCCAGTACTAGAATAGCCTTTGCCTCCAGTTCCCAAACTGCCACTCTTCACCATTACCTCCCTTATCTCCCTGTGTCTGTCCTTTATCTCTACCTATGGCTTCCACCTGTCTTTTTCTTATCACCCATCCCCACCCCTGAATCCCCACCCATTCGATACTGGGGATGCTACTGCTTTAAGACACTAAACAGAAAAAGCAGCAAGTAGAAAATTGTTTTAAGAATCCAAGTCTTGACCCCTGGTATTCTGGATATTCTGTGTGTCCCTCTGAGCTTTGGCTTTCCCATATCAGAATAAGGGGAGGGGTTAGGCATCTTCACTTACTCAAAAAATAAGTGAGGAAGGCTTGCTCTGCCCCAAGTTGTGCTATTTTCTAGCTTGTTGTTGTTCAGTCACTAAGTCATGTCCAACTCTTTGCGAGCCCATGGACTGCAGCACACCAGACTTCCCTGTCCTTCATTATCTCCCTGAGTTTGCTCAAAGTCACGTCCATTGAGTTGGTGATGCCATCCAACCATCTCATCCTCTGTCACCCACTTCTCCTGCTGCCCTCAATCTTTCCCAGCGTGGGGTTCTTTTCCAGTGAGTTAGCTCTTCCCATTAGGTGGCCAAAGTATTGGAGTTTCAGCTTCAGCATCAGTCTTTCCAATGGATATTCAGGACTGATTTCCTTTAGGATTGACTGGTTTGATCTCCTTGCTGTCCAAGGGACTCTCAAGAGTCTTCTCTAATACCACAGTTTGAAAGCATTAATTGTTTGGTGCTCAGCCTTCTTTATGGTCCGACTCTCACATTCATACATGACCACTAGCTTTGACTATACAGACCTTTGTCAGCAAAGTGATATCTCTGCTTTTTAATACACTGTCTAGGTTTGTCATAGCTTTCCTTCCAAGGAGTAAGCATCTTTTAATTTCATGGATGCAGTCACTGTCCACAATGATTTTGAAGCCCAAGAAAATAAAGTCTGTCGCTATTTCCATTTTTTCCCCCTCTATGTGCCATGAAGTGATGGGACCGGATGCCATGATCTCAGTTTTTCAAAAACTGTTGAGTTTTGAGCCATCTGTTTCCTGGTTACAAAATGGTAAATGAAATGAATGTGGTCCCTGACCTCATGGAGCTAAAAGTCTAGTGGGGGAGACAGACAAATAAATAAACACACAAATAAATAGATCATTGAAAATTATATTGACGGAAGGAAAAGAAAACAGGATGCTACATGAGAAAATGATGAGAAATGTGTGTTGCATTAGGTGGCCAAGGAAGGCTTCTGAGATATAAAGGAGGATAAGAATGAAGAGAGAAAATACTGTAAGTCAACTACATTTCAAAAAAAACCAGTTAAGTAATTAAAAAAAAAAAAAGAATGAGGGACTTCCCTGGTGGTCCAGTGGCTAAAACTCCATGCTCCCAATGCAGGGGGCCCGGGTTCATTCCCTGGTCGGGGAACTAGATTCCACATGCTGCAACTTAAACTCAGTGCAGCCAAATAAATAAATAAAACAAAATAAATATTTTTTAAAAATGAAAGGCAACCTAGGGGAGGGAAGTACCTCAGGCAGGAAAGAAAGAAGGGATGCTGAAGGAACAGAAGGGAGTTGATGTGGGAAAGCAAAGTGGTGGAGGTGGGGAGGGAGGCAGGGTGTTGTGAGCCACACGGAGGTTCACAGCAACATTACCCTCAGAGCAGAGGGAAACCGTGGGTGGATTTTTAGCAGCGGGGAGGTAGGATCAGATATGCTCTTTTGGGAAGGATAGGGCAGAGGTAGGTAGAGACCCAGCTTTCAGGGGCTTGTGTGATTTTTCAGTGTGGTAATACCCTCTCTCTCTGGTTTCCCGACAGTTCATTTCCCTGACGCGGCCTCTGGATTCCCACCTAGAGCACGTGGATTTTAGGCCTCTCATGCGTTGCCTCAGTTTTGAGCAGATCCTTCAGATCTTTGCCTCTGCAGTGCTGGAAAGAAGAATCATCTTCTTGGCAGAAGGCCTCAGGTTAGTCCAGTCACTGAGCGGGTCACCTGAACTGACTGGCATCCCTGGGTTCCAGGGGACAGACGGGACGGTTCTCCAAGGAACTCAGGCTGTAGGACCTGTGTGCTCACCTTTCCTCCACACTGTCTTGATCTGCACTAAAGCCTAGAAAATAGCTGCTGTAATAGCTGTGGTAATTCCCTGTTCCTGCCTCCAAACTTGATTGCCGCCTAAGCCTGAAGGAGGTTTGTGATTTAGCTCTGAAAAGGGCATGAAGCATTCTTGTGACAGCCTGGGAGAAAACCAGTTAGGGTGGATGCAGAGAGGATTCTGCTCCTGAAAGGCTGAGGGAGGACAGGAAGGTATATGTATAATGGTATGGAGGTCAAACCCATTATCCTAGTGGCAAACACACCTCATTTATCCACTTATTTACTCATTCAACAAACACTTATTGTGTGTCAACTGTTAACCAGATGCCAAGCATCAGGGAGATACAGACAAACAAAAGATGGTTCTAGACCTAAAGGGGATATAGACTTACTCCTGATTGAAAGGAAGCATAGGTGTTGAAATCAGCAGAACAATTCTTTTCTTCTATCTTTAGCAACGTGGTGTTCCTTAGGTTAGTTTCTTAACTTCTTTTATTTTTTAATTTTTTGGATGCATGGGCATCCCGACCAGGGATCGACCCTGTACCCTTTGCATTGGAAATGCAGAGTCTTAACCACGAATCACCAGGGAAGTCCCTAGTTTCTTAACTTTTTGAAGTCATGATCCCCTTATCTGTAATTGGACAGATCAACTGTACCTACCTCATAAGGGCATGGGCTTCCCTGGTGGCTCAGAGGTTAAAGCATCTGCCTCCAATGCGGGAGACCCGGCTTCTATCCCTGGGTCGGGAAGATCCCCTGGAGAAGGAAACGGTAACCCACTCCAGTATTCTTGCCTGGAGAATCCCATGGATGGAGAAGCCTGGTAGGCTACAGTCCACGGGGTCGCAAAGAGTCGGACATGACTGAGTGACAGAATGGAACGGAACGGAAGGATTAAATGAAGTAATGCACTTTAGGTACCTAGCACCCTGCCAGGCCCACACCGATAAGTGGCAGTTGTTTTTCTTAATAATAATTTCATAGTTGAGTGTATCCCTGTATAGTGTATAGTTGAAGCAGAATACTATCGTATCTTGGTCTCTGCCTCTTAGAGGCTTCAAGTCTGGTTAAGACATGGGGAGATATGTGACAAATGGAGACAGGAGAAAAATTTTAAGACAGTAGAAGATTGACTCATTTATGTCTGGGGATGGAGAAAGCTGCTTATGTTGAGTTGACAATCCTGGTTTTATCTTTTAGGAAAGAAGAAGGAAAGGACTTTAGGGACCCAAATGTTAGACCAGAGGGTTAGGTGAATGTCATAGGTTTTAAAGGAAAGGAAGTTTGGGCAGGCAGTGGGGTCTGTGGGTTGAAAATTCTGTAAAAATCAGTGATAACCAAAAAGGCACCGTGTGTGCATGGAAAGTTGCTTCAGTCATGTCCAACTCTTTGCAACCCTATGGACTGTAACCTGCCAGGCTCGTCTGTCCATGGGCTTCTCCAGGCAAGAATATTGGAGCGGGTTGACAGGCCCTCCTTCAGGGGATCTTCACAACCCAGGGATAGAACCCGCATCTCTTGTCTTCTTCATTGGTAGGTGGGTTCTTTACCACTACCGCCACCTGGGAAGCCCTAGAAGGCACCAGTTGTGGGCTAATCCTTGTGGAAAGCAGTATAAATCTCTTGCTTTAGGCATAGCTTTTCTAGTCTTGGCCCTGTAGGGCAGGGATCCCCAACCCCCAGGCACCAGTCCATGGCCTGGTAGGAACTGGGCCACACAGCAGGAGGTGAGCAGCGGAGTAAAGCTTCATCTGTATTTACAGCCGCTCTCCATCAGCTCCAATTACCACCTGAGCTCTGCCTCCTGTCAGAGAAGAGGCGGCATTAGATTCTCATAGGAGCACAAACCCCACTGTGAACGGATGCAATGGATCTAGGTTGCATGCTCCTCACGAGAATTTAATGCCTGATGATCGAAGGTGGAACTGAGGCAGTGATGCTAATGCTGGGGACCTGCTGCAAATACAGATTATCATTAGCACAATAAATGTAATGTGCTTGAATCATCTTGAAACCATCCCACCCCACCCCCACAACCCCAGCCCTCAGTCTGTGGAAAAAAATGTCTTCCATGAAACTGGTAACTGGTACCAAAAAGTTTTGGGACTGCTGCTGTAGGGAACTGAGAAGTTTCTGTTGTGGTTAGAGCTGGGGTTCTGGCTTTTGCCTCTTAGGATCAATGTTTAGAAAGTGATGGGGACACCAGGTGTCAGCTGGCCTGGACACGGGCAAACGTTGGCAGGACTCACCTCTCAGGCGTTTACTTTCTTCAGGGAAACCCCACCACTCCCCACTTCCTTTCTACACTGAGTATTTCAGGTCTCCGCTGCTCAGCCAGGAAAGGGACTTCCAGTCAGCCTAAGCCTTGGCTAGACTCTCAGAGACTCCATCTTTCTAACTCAGGAAGTGCTAGCTTGATACCAAGAATTGAAACAAGGTTTCCACATCTGTGTTTTTGTTGGCCTTGGCTTTGGGGCAGTTTGGAGAAATGAAGAGCCACTAAAGCTGGTGGAGAAGAGAGAAGATAGGGAGGGTGTGTGTGCTGAGGGGGTCAGGGGGCATGAGGGGACTTGGTTCTGAGTTGTGACTTAGGCAGTAATTACACAGGGAATGCTTCCTTGGAAAGGGTGGAGGAGTCCTCTCGGGGGGACTTTCCGGGTGGGAATTGCTGGTCAGAGGTTCCTGGAATCCTGGAATTTCCCAAGCAAGCTCAGGCACCAACCTGATAAGTTTAAATAACCATGAGTGGTCAGAGGGAGCCATGAGAGTTAAAGCCTGGGGATGAGAGATAAGGAGGTAATAGACTTGACCTCTCTGCTGCACCCCAGTGTTTACATGTTTGTCTCCTTAACTACACTGAGTGCCTTGAAAGCAGGGCTGGTCTTTCGCTTCCTGGTATCCACATCCCTCGCACAGCAGTGAGCAGAGAAGGGACTCCATCGATGATCAATGACCTCATAGACGGAAGACATTTCTTCTTCCTCCTCCTCTCTTTAAAGACACTCCCTCCACCCCCACCCCCACCCCCTGTGGAAAAGAAGCACACAGAGGCCCCATACTTGACGAGAGGAGCCTCAGCCTCTTCTGGTTTCTACCCCTCCCCTCCCAGCTTTGGGTAGCCACAAGCTCTGTGACTGGCCTGGCTCCCAGACGTGTTGTGGCTCCGGCACAGCCAGCATGAGCAGCTGCCATCAGTGGCGGGTGGTGGGGAGGCGGCGTGGGGGCGAGGGCTTGGCAGGCCCTCTGACGCTCTCTGTGCTCTGTCCCCAGTACGCTGTCTCAGTGCATCCATGCTACTGCCGCGCTGCTCTACCCCTTCAGCTGGGCCCACACCTACATCCCCGTGGTCCCCGAGAGCCTGCTGGGAACTGTCTGCTGCCCCACTCCCTTCATGGTTGGAGTCCAAATGCGCTTCCGGCAGGAGGTTTTGGACAGCCCCATGGAAGAGGTACGATGCAGCAAGAAGGGGGCCTGATTTGGAGCCAGGCAGACCTGGATCCGGATCCCACCTCTGCTGCTAATAGCTGTGTGATTTTGTGGCAAGTTGCTTAAACTCTTTAAGCCTCAGCTTCCTCATCTGTAAAACTGGAATGGCAATGTTCAGACCCTAAGGATCCTAGGGGGGAAAAAAATCAGCATAAAGCACCTAGCCTGGTGTCTGACATATAGCTGATACTCAGTAAGTGTCTGCTCCCTTCTCTGAATGATTTCCCTTTGGACTTAAGGGGCAACACATGGCTTATTTGGGCTTCACCCAACTGTACTAGGCCAGCTAGTCCTAGTGAGCAGGCCCTGGGTGTCCCATTTTTCTTCTGAATGGACAAGCACAGCTGGTCTGTACAACACACACCCCACTGGAATTTATTCACATTGCTTGGAAGTGAACTAACAGTCTTCCTGGAAACAATGAGTCTTGAAAATGCAGATTTTTTTTGTAGTAGGGGTCAGCCTTCCAATTACCTCAGAGCTCAGTTAGTTAATGAGGAGATAGGTCCAAATCCCCTTTGATTTTGTTGGCCTCTTGTGTCTTGGCAGTGCCCCCAGATACGCCAAAGAGCTCAGTGGTGAGAACGGGTGTTAATAACATGTGCCCACCTCCAGTGTTGGAAGAACAACTTCTGCTTTGCTTGAGTTGTCAATAGAAACTTTCAAGAGATAGCACATTACTATAATCTCAAGCCAAAAAAGCTACTTCGGTTGGTCTGGCTAACCATCGACTCCCTCTGTGTAGACAGAAAGGGAAGAGGCAGAGCCTCCAAGTAAGCTACTGGAGGCATGCGACCAGCCCTAGTGGGAGGACT
This sequence comes from Moschus berezovskii, assembly GCF_049115385.1. Classification (NCBI taxonomy): domain Eukaryota; kingdom Metazoa; phylum Chordata; class Mammalia; order Artiodactyla; family Moschidae; genus Moschus; species Moschus berezovskii. Next base: position 90,512,813 of record NC_142463.1, on the reverse strand, counting down.
TCCTCCATTTACATAAGAAATAACCAAGGTCCAGAGAGCTCAATCCACTTATCGAGCTGCACAGGCAATCCCGGAATCTAGCAGAGATAGAAGCAAAGCACCTCTTCTGCAGAGTGCTGCTGGGAAGTAAAGAAGCCGGCTGTTTCCCTTCCTTGTCTCCCCAGCCCGCCCTGCCCTCCTCAGAACTGCTGAGTACACATGCCCTTTGAGCCAACCTCAGCCTTGTGACTAACTGGGACAGAGTATCAGTCCCACGTTTAGTAATACGACTCAATAAGTGTCCCAACCCCAGGAGTTATGAAACTTCCTGATGCTGCAGCGCCATCTTCTTGGACGCTGTCATTCCTCCCCCAGTGGCCTGGCGGGAAGACACCCCAAGGCTAGTCAGACTCCAGCTCGTGCTGTCCAAGAGCCCCAGCTGATGAAATGGGCAGGGGGTAGGGATGGGAGAGGGCTAGGGGTCAGGGAAAAAGATGGGGCATTCCTTGACTCCCAGGTAAGCTCTTTGGGCTCCTTGGACAGACAGTAATATACTCAAGTACTGGAAAGATTTCTGGGAACAGCAAAGAAAGAAATTCTTTACATACGCTCTCACCTCCCAGCCTACAAAGTGAACAGCCTGCCTAAATGAAGGCATCTGAGCCTATGTATACAAGTGGTTTCACGCCTGAACTAGTTCAACTTTTCTCCCCTGATGATGGATAATTACAGTGCCTGCTCTGTCTTTTGGCACACATTCCTATTTCTCTCTTCTTTTTATTTGGGAGAAGGGTGCATGGAGGGATCACGCACCCTCTTGTTGAGACGAAGGTCACAAACTGAAAAGAGGGACCCAGCAGGCATTTAAATGGCCAACACAGGCTTTGGGGGATTAGATAAACTGCTGAGCACCTGCCTTGCTAAAGGAGGCAGCTGTAACTCAGTTCCCTCTGAATGTGGATCAGTGTTAGAGCTCTGACTTTTCCAGAGAAGCCCTAGATCCAAATTCTGCGTGAAATTTTTTAATTTAAATATTGGAAACTAATTCAATGATTTGAAAATTATCTGAGTCTCAAAGAAACAGGTCTGTAGGTTGGAGTCTAGCCGGCAGGATGCGTATTGGTCATCTCCAGTCCAGACTGAAGGCCCCTTAGGCAGTGATGGAGCTGATACTAGAACTCAGGTCCCCCAAGTTCCAGCCCTGTGCTTGTCCTACCTGCACCCTACAAACATGTGATTACTGCCTTTCCGTCCCTCCTCCTTTTGTCCCCAGGCTTATTTTCTCCTCTCGCTCTTCCCTGCTGGAAGGTCCACAGCTCTTGTGGGAGTTTTAATAATTTTTATTTACCTATTTTTGGCTGTGCTGGGTCTTCGTTCCTGTGTGGGCTTTTCTCTTGTGGTTGCAGAGAGCGGACTCCATGGTTGTGGTGCGTGGGTTTCTCATTGTGGCGGCTTGTCTTGTTGCAGAGCACAGGCTCTAGGGCATGCAGGCTTCAGTAGTTGTGGCACATGGGCTCAACTGCTCTGTGGCACGTGGGGTCTTCCCTGAATCAGGGATTGAACCCGTGTCTCCTGTGCTGGCAGGCAGATTCTTTACCACTGAGCCACCAGGGAAGCCCTGTGGGAGTTTTAAAAATGGAATTCTAGGCAATTGTACATAAAGTTGTTGTAAGCATTAAAAAAAAAAAAAATCAAAGGATGCCCATATCTGTCCTAAAGCTCACCAGAGGGAAGGGAACTGAAGAACTATAGGAGGAAAGGTGCACTACCAAGGACAGCACAACCCAGGCTGGAAACTGGCTCTACTCTAATGGCAGGATCACCGCAGGCAGTTTAACTTCTTTGGGTATTTCCTCACCTGCAAGACAGGCACAGTATCTGCCTCTACAGGAGCACTGGGAAGATTAAATGAGATAAGATATGCAAGGCACAGTGTGTGCCATGCATTCAGTGCTTCACACATAGAAGTTATTACTACGATCAATGCTTTTTTATCAAGAGAGTGACTGGCCTCAATTTACCCATATTGCATACCCCATCTTCCTTAGCTCTCTCCCCTATTTCTTGCTTCCTATACCCTCGTATTCTTTTCTCAGGAAAGAGTGGGTGGTGAGAAAGGAGTGTATCAGACAGGAAATGAGAACTGAAGATGCTGATTCTGTTGTTACTTGGGCTGAAAGGTACAGCACCAGGCAGAAACGGAGAAAGGGTAAGAAACCAAGCTGTCCCGTTTTTGTTTCAGGTCCTGTTGGTGAATCTTTGTGAAGGAACCTTCTTAATGTCAGTAAGTGTCTGGGTTCAGATCCCTTGCAGACCCACAACCAACTCAATTGCTCTTGGCTCATCAAAGTTCCACTACTTTAACAAACATTAAGTATGCTAACAAGAAAATACTTGAATATGAGGAACAGAAGAAACAGAAGAAACCAAAGGAAAAGACTGTGAAATAAGAGCTGTGGTGAACAGGAGTGACTAGATCTATAGGCCAGTAGTGGACTTTGACTTCTGCCAGCACGGTAGGATGTGAAGTTCTCAGTCAATAGAATCCACAAGGAGAGTGTGACTTCACAAGGCAATCCGTGTTAGTGCTTTTAGAGTAAGGATGTAGAGCGAGTACCAGAGGGACAGAGACGTCCTAGTGTTTAGAGTTGAAGCTTCTGTTGTTTCTCTTGTATGTGGCCAATTATTTGGGAGTGGAATGGGGTGTAGAATTCATGCCTTACATTCTCTGTCAGCACTTCACACCTCCTCCCTGACTGCTTGACCTCTGAGCTGACTCTGTCCTCTCCTAGGTTGGTGATGAAAAAGACATCCTACCACCCAAGCTTCAGGATGACATCTTAGAATCTCTTGGTCAGGGCATCAAGGAGTCACAGAGTAAGTCCCAGGTCCCTCTTATTCTGGCTTTCTCCAAAGAGTTTAAGGGCATGATTCCCAACGATTCCTTTCTAGAACTAAAAGGAATTCACTCTGCAGTCCTGGGCTAGTCCCAGAGGCCTTGATCCTAAAGGGCAAGTATGAGATTTTATTCTTCCTAAGGAATGGTGAACCCATCTCTACCCCTTGCCCAAGAGCTTTCAGCCTGCAATAAAAGCCACTGGGAGGTAAGGGTGGGTAGTTTTCATCCTTCTGCTACCCCTGAGATGGTCTCTTTATAGCCCCTGCAGCTTCTGAACAAATCAATGAGCATGTTTCAAGGCCTTTTGTGCAGTTCTTTGTCAAGACTGTGGGCCACTATGCTTCATACATCAAGCGGGAGGCGAATGGGCAAGGCCGCTTCCAAGAACGGGCCTTCTGTAAGGCTCTGACCTCCAAGGCCAACCGACGGTTTGTGAAGAAATTTGTGAAGACACAGCTCTTCTCCCTTTTCATCCAGGAAGCTGAAAAGAGCAAGAACCCTCCTGCAGGTACACAGTGAAAGCTCCTTATCAACCCAAGCCCAGAGGGTCACTGCCTCCAAGTCAGGTGTGGGCCTAGGAGGGGAGGGAAGAGCACTTCTAAGGGAGGTTCACAAAAACAGCTGTGATCTTATCAAACAGGGTTAGAAAGAAAGATCCTAAAGCCTAAGAAAATGCCTCCAAGGCTGACGTTTTGTAGACATTGCTCTGTTCATCAGCCAGTAGGAGGACCTTTGCTTTCTGTTTTAGTCTAGAGCTAATTCCTATTAATTAATCTGTTTTAGGCCCCCTTAGGAGCCTACTCGAATACCTAGATCTACAAAGGCCTAGGATGGCATGGGGATCCTGGCGGGAATGTGGGTATAGTGGGGGAGCATGGGCAGCAGACATTGAGAGTATCTCTGACCCTTATTCTTGAGTTCATCTTAGTCTGCCTGGCCAGATTAGCGCCTCTAACACCTGTATCTCTAACACCACAGATTATTTCCAAAAGAAAATACTTGAATATGAGGAACAGAAGAAACAGAAGAAACCAAAGGAAAAGACTGTGAAATAAGAGCTGTGGTGAACAGGAGTGACTAGATCTATAGGCCAGTAGTGGACTTTGACTCCTGCCAGCACGGTAGGATGTGAAGTTCTCAGTCAATAGAATCCACAGCCTTCTTCCGAGTCCTGGTAACCAGGTCTTGCTTCAAGTTGGTGTCTTGAGTTTGGGATTCCTGAAATCGGCTTTCTCAAGACTTTGGAAGGCTCTGACCTGTGTGCTCACAGAGCTGGGCACATAGCTGCCTTTTCGGCAGAGGTGACACAGGGCAGGAAACAGCAGTAGACGTGGAGTAGAGTCCCAGAAGTTTCTGGAACTGCCCTCTCCCAGGGAGCACTATTACAAAATCCTCCAGAGAAACAAGTTGTCGCCCACATGCTCAGTTTCTTCACATAGAAACAGAGGTCTGTGGACATGTGAGGATAAGAATAAAGATGAAAATCTTCTTGCTCTTTACATGTGTATCTCTGGCTTCCACTCTGGAGAGATAACCAGCAAAACAAGGCAAGAGATGTGAGAATAAACTGGACTAGATGTGGAGGGCCTGGCAACAGTGCCCAGAACTCTGGTGCTGTGTCTGGGAATGGTGGGCATCAGGAGAACCTTCTACTAGGAAAGGTGAGGGATACTGGTCGAAACAGCAGCAGCACTGAGGGTACAGCAGCGGTTCTCGGTTCAAATTAGGTGAGCTTTCCAGAATCCTGGGACCAAAGGCTGCTAGCCTTCTGTGAAATATTTGAAGTTGAGAGTAACTTGACAGTAGGAATCTCAGCTGAAGAAGTCAGTGAAGAAGTCTGCCCGTCACTTCCAGTTTGGAACTTTCCGCTTTAGACACCCTACTTCCAACTTCATTATTTTGAGAAGCCAGTTCAACTCTTTGGCTCAGGGCAGAGGGATCTCCTCATTGACATTCTTTTCTCTCGGAAGAAAAGAGAATCATCATCTTAAAAGTCCAAAGTTTAGTAGTCACCTGGTCCCTCTTCCCTCTGTATCTCTACTGACAGCTTCTCTTTAAATACTGTAAGGGACGGGAAACTTTCAGAAGCATCCTGTTTTTAAACTCCTAGTTGTATCTCAGGACTGGAATCCTGGGGAGCTTAAGAAAATATGAGGCTCCATCTTTAACCTACCAATCATCATTAAAGGTAGGACCTGGGAACGTATATTTTTAAAACTTCTTCAGCTGACACCTAACCAGGTATATAATATGCTCACAAGAATCAGGCCCAACTGAGGTTTACTATAAACATAACTTGATCTCATGTTGATGGTTATCTAGAGTTGAGCAAAGCACACACCGAATACCTAGATGTCTTCCAGATTTCCATTATGCTGAAAGATTCTAGCACCTCATTTTGTAGCTTCAGCTCACTAAAACCTGGTATAGTGTAGAAGATAATGCTGCACCAGGATTCAGAAGATATGGATTCTAGTCTCCATTTAGAAAAGGAACAATTGTTGTGATAATGGTATGCCATTTAGTTTCTCCAAATCTGTTTCCACTGTAGGCAATTAACATCTGCTGTGTCTATCTCATAAGACAATGATGTAACTCTACCAAATTTAATTATCCTTCCTTCTTTTTTCCTTTGTCCTACCTTGTGACATTTGATCTGCCCTAGCATTTTCTTGTATGAACTTCTCTACCCCAGATGCTGGAGAAGTTGCTAGCAAGCAAAGATAGTGAAAACTTCCCTTTCCTGCTACATTCTAGCAAAGAGATGAAAAGTTTCACTACCACTGCTAATCAAGATTACATGGAATTGATGGAATCATTAGAAGTGCAAGAAAGAGTTCTGGTTGCCAGGCAAAGCAGCACAGCTACTGTGTATCTATGATTATGGAAACAGTATAAATAAGAATCAATAGTAAGATACCTCATTTTAGTCAACAGTTTAAAACTTTGCTGACTGTCTGCGTCTTCATTCAAGCAACAATACAAACAGATCTGGTTTATAGTTACTGAGGACACCTGTTTTTTGTTTCAAACTTATGGCCAGGAAAGGAGAGTACAAATATTCAATAGTTGCCAAGAGAGGCACAAGCCTCTCTTATTTTAAATTTGGGGGAAGGGCTTGAGATTCTGAGAGCTACTAACCAGTCAATCCTAAAGGAAACCTGAATTTTCATTGGAAGGACTGATGCTGAAGCTCTAATAGCTTGGCCATGTGATGTGAAGAGCTGACTCATTGGAAAAGACCCTGATCCTGGTAAAGACTGAAGGCAGGAGGAGAAGGAGATGACAGAGCGTGAGATGGTTGGATGGTATCACCAACTCAATGGACATGACTTTGAGCAAACTTCAGGAGACAGTGAAGGACAGGGAAGCCTGGTGTGCTACAGTCCATGGGGTCACAGAGTCAGACATGACTTAGCAGTTGAGGAACAACAGCACAGACCTACTCAACTCCTCTGGACTTTTAAGATTGTGGTTCTTTTTACAAAGGGAAAAAAGACGTATAATCTCAAGGGTGACAACTATCACAACAACAAAAAACCCACCAAGAGGGAAAATGAACATAGCACTCCCATGGTTACGTTAAACAGTTTTATACAAAATAGAAAGGTCACAGGGCACATGTTGACAATGTAGCTGACTTAATTTCCTTATTTACTAAAGAACAAAAATAAATTTTGCTTAAAAATTTAAAAAGCGACATTAAAACTTAGTTTATCTTTCCACTGAATAAAACTAAGAAAAAAGACTGGCTTTCAGATCATATGTTTATTTAAAAAAATAAAATGGATCGACAAAGTTACCACATTATTATGCATGCTAACAGGATTTCCCAAGCCCATGAGATACCATATCTTGAGCAATAAAAAAATGACTTCCTCAACAATGTAAAGATAGGAAACTTTTCAATCCAAATTCAAAATCTTTATCAAGTTCCACCTCATAAGCTAGTAGGATATATCTGTGCCACAAGCTGAGCTCCTTAGTAAAGAAAGCTTGAGAAGATACTAAACAAGGATGTGGCTAAAAAGATGATGATTTGTTAAAATTATAAAGCAACCAATTTTGGCCTGCAAATATTCTACATTAGAAATCTCCACCACTGGGGATCTGTTCCCCATGATAATTTTACTCTGAATCCACGATAATTACAAACACATGGTATTTTTTTTCTTGCATGCTTTCTTGGGCCAACCCTGCATGACAACACGTACATTTACAGGATGGAACTTGAAATTCCCATTCTCACACAGGGATAGTTAAGGAGTGTTATCAATAACAAAGAATAAAAGTTATACAACATTGATTATTATAAATTATTCCTGTTCTTAACCGCCCCATTCTCCTTAATATGTGTGGATTCTTTCCTGCAAAAAACATGAGCTTCCTATGTAACATCAGTTACGTCATTAATGATGATTAGAATGCGCTGTGGAGACCTTGATTCTGAAGACATGTATATGCAGGTGAGATGCAATCTGATTGCAAACACTGACACAGTAGCGAATCAAATCAAAGAAAGAGAAGACCTGGAAAATACAAAAAAAAAAAAAAAAGATTATTAGATTCTCAGCACCTGTTCAGGCCATCCCTAAAGTCGGAGAGGCTTCTGACTTTCTTCTCTTCTCCTGAAATTCATCTTCAGTTCCATACAATTTAATAACTCAATTGCCCCACAGATCTCCTTTATACCAAGGAGCAACAAAGTTAGTGAATATTTTATGCTTTGTGGACCATACTTTGTCACACTGTTCAACTCTGCCTCTGAAGCATAAAAGCAACCACAAACATGACATAAATGACAGGCCATAACTATGTTTCAAGAAAACTTTATTTAGAAAACCTGGCCACTGGCCCACACAGTATAGTCTGCCAACTACTGCTTTATAGTCGGAATTACGGAATTTATGAGCCAGGATGTAGGCAGGACTAATAAGAATACAAAAGAATGACTAAAGACGAAGTCACAAGGAACTTTCATGAAGTCCCATAAATGTTTTCTGGTATTCTAAACCATTAAAATTTTTAAAAAATTTTGGCCACACCCCATGGCATGTGGGCTCTTAGTTCCATGATCAGGGATAGAACCCTAGTTCCTCATTTTGGAAGGTGGAGTTTTAACCACTGGATAATCGGGGAAGTCCCTAAATCATTATATGATCTCTGTCTCAGGACTGGCCCACTGAAACAAGAAAACAAGCAGCCTCCAAATCATGAAATAGAATACAGTACAAAACTTACCAGGGCTATCCAAAGTACAATATATTCATCAATAAAGCTGTTAAAATACTGGTCCAGAAACAAAAGTGCTGGACCTATGAATGCTGTGTCATGCAAATGCATCTCACTTTTAGTCATGTGTGCCACCTATGAATAAAAGAGAATCAGTGATGTAGGTAGCCATTTTCATTTTACAGCAATTGTGAGCTACACAGTAAATCAGTATTGTGATCAAATATCATGTTTCAAGAATCCTTCAGCAGTTATCTGCTGAATGTTCAAAACTAAGATGACAACACAGACTGGGTCTGAGAGCTGTACACTGAAGGTAATGTACCACGACAGCTAAACGCCCCCGCAAAGTTCTTCACAAGGAGCCTTGAGTGTACAGAATGAGAATGCAGAATAGAGACAAACTAAATAATCAAGTTAAACTGTGGATAGAAGAGCTGCACACGTTTTAGGAGCGTCTGTTAATCTCAAATTGTAGCTTCATGTAAGAGTAAAAACAGCTCCTATGTTGATGTCAAGAGATTTTGACTGGAGGAGAGCAAACTCTAGAACTGCTTAAGAAACTGTGAAATAAAAACTCTGGCCATAAAACCAAAATAAGAAGAAAGTTAAAAACAAAACTGGTGCTTACCACAAGCTTATTGGTGATTTTGGCAGATACAAAACCAAATGTCAATATATAAAGACAGGGATGCTTTTCGAAAAGTTGAACTGCTGATTTCTTGTAGATCATTGCAGCTAATGTAATTACTGATCCAATATGGAGGAAAGGAGAAAGGACACTTGTTCCCTGTTTAGAGTAAAGGGAAGTGAGGAATTAGTGGTATCCTATACCGGTCAGATAGTGTATGGATCTGCCTGATGTAAGACAGAGCAACTCAAACTTCTAAGAACCTCATGGTGTCTGAAAGCCAGCAATTTTTATAACTGAATACCAGAACAGCTAGGGAAAAGTAGCAGTGTGGACTGGTTAAGCACAAACTGATTTTACTTAAAGAGGCCAGACATATTTTACAAAGCAGACTGCACTCTTTAAAAAGATACACATGTTTTTAAAAGTGTGTGTGTGAGTATATGCACATGCACAAAAATATGCAAATATGAGCATATAAATCTTTACATGTGTAAATAAAACAAGTTTTAGACACTTTTTTCTTTAACGCTAAGTGCAAATTCTCAATTAACAAGTGATTTTTAATTAATTCAAATAACAATTCAAATGAAAAACAAAGCAATTACAAAAGTTAAGCCTGAACACAGAGATTACAAAACTAAGTATGAGCACAATCACCAGAAATCTTAAGAAATACTTACTGCTATCGTTGATCCATTTTTTCCAACACCACCTGTGAAGATTACACGGAAGTAATTTGTACAGGAAAATATGGTCCCTGCTACAGTACAAAGTGCAGGAAAAATTTTCATTTGAATATTCAGCACTGGAATCTTCAATAGGTAGAGAAAGAGAACAATTAATATATATATATATATATATACAGATTAAAATAACAAAACATATATTTGATTCATATTCTGATATATTCTCCATTCCTTTTATAACTACTCAAACTGATGGAAGTTTCCCTAGCCTTTCCATTATAAACAACATAACAAGTCTCAACAAATGAGAGACTACATAAAAATTAATCTTGCTTCTGATACAACTTAAAAAAAAAAACTGATTCAACTTTATTAGTCTGTGTCATAGCTAAGTTCACCTAACACATCCCAGAAGTCTGGCAACACTGAATCAGGTTACCTTCTAGCCTTTTTATAAAAGAAATGTGCTTTGCCTTTTTCTTTGTGCATTTTTTGAACTCTACTAATAAATCTGTAACTAGTTATTTATGAGAAAAGCATAGAGCATAAAGGACTAGAAGTATGTGCAACAAGATTAAAAAAAATCTCCAAACATGAGAATGGAAGACAAAAGTTCTACTGAAAAGAGGTCCCAATTCCAAACTGTTGGGATATAAGCTGCTAGCAAAAGCAGAGAGCAACTAAGAAAGCATTCATATTCAAGAAGCTTCTGATAATCTCAAATTGTAGCTTCACATAAAAGTAAAAATAGTTCCCATATTGATGTCAAGAGGTTCTCATTGGAGGACGGAAAAGTCAGGGACAGGAGGAAAAAATATATGACACACACCCAAGCAGGTACAGCTCTATAATTGTGTATCCAAAATTTTAACATACAAGTTTACTTTCCAGAAGAAGTAAGTAATAAATTTTTGTAGTGTACTGAAAATATGAATCGATTTACCTAAAGTAAGGTGGGGGGAGCTGAGTAGATTGAGATCATGTATCTAACCTTGCAAACACAATACCCTCATTTAAAACAAAACACACCTGTACTAAATCTTAAAGATCATTTAGGATTTCCTTTTTACACTTCTCTTTAGTTTTTCTGAAGTACTCCAATTTCGCTAAGATGATACATTCTATTAAGAGAAACAAAATGGCTCTACGAGTAAGATCCCAAAAGCAATGGTTTTCCAACAGCAACCATTCCAAAATAATGGTTTAATAGGCAATAAGTTCTTACAATGAAGACATTTTAATCAGGGCTGTTTATACTTTTCAGGGCTGCCATCTGCCTATATTTTAAAAATCAAATAAAGAAATGTGACATTGCCCATTCTTTTTGTGTATAAAACCCCATGAAGATTGATAGATACAAAATTAAACATTTAGATACTCTGTTTCTTTAAAACTCTCAAAAACTCAGTTTATTTACACAACTCTATGACCTCTTGCAAAACTGTAGTCTAAAAAACAGGGGAAAATCAACTATTCAAATTTCAAGTTGTACTGTGGCAGTGTTTAATTTTCTAAAACGAAATAGGTCAACTTGAAAAATTAAGCCCAGAACTTTATGGAGCACCTTAAATTGTCCCCTTCTTTCTCTAATTGATCTCCAAACCCTTACAGTCCAAATTCAAAGTTTGTTTTCAATAAAGGAGAAAATCAACACCACAGGGCGCTCTGAACTCCAAGAGATTTCTTCTTTTTTTTTTTTGCTCTCATTCAGAAAACTAAACATATCACAATCTAAATCTGATGCACCTGGCTGAAATTCAATACTCTGGCTAGCTCCCCTTTCCCTCCACAAAGGACCTGCCTGGCAAAGGAGGAAATACTACACTCTTTCAGATTTCAAAGGAAGCAAAGCATTAATCCGTTACAGAGCATGCCTTTATTAGGGCCAGGGCACTAAATGAGCGCCACTGACTTGGTGCCACAACCAAATGAGAGTGCAGCAGTAACTTGTGCGGCTACTGAACTGAACGGCGTCATAACTGTATTTAAAATCTGGTGAAAATGGTTTAGGGTCGTCATCGACAGTTTTGCTCTTTGAAAGAACAAACAGCAACATTAGAAAAGCCAGGCAAAGCTTGGACCACAAACCAAGCTACAGACTTAGGGGCAAAAATAATAAACATTCTTAGGGCCCTCTTCACTTCTGTCATATATGATAGCTATATACACCAAAACATTCACTCCTGAATGTAGGTTTATGCCTAAACTGATTTTTATATTCTCTGGAACCCTGGATATTTTAGGTGCTCAATATAAACTTGTCAAATGGATTAAGAGGTCCTCCCTCTCTCTTACTCTCCATATAGAACTTTTTTGAGATACTATGCAGACACATTTTGCCCCCTCATTAAGAAGGAAAAAGGAAGTTAGCTACAATAAAGGAATCCCAAGTCCTACCAGGTGATCCCTTAAAGATCAGCCCAACTGAGCCACCTATAAAAATTACTAAAAGAGTTGTCACTTTCACCTCACTCAAGATCAAAGAGGGTGGACACATTCTGTCTTTCTCAATCTTTCTCCTTCTGTCCTCATCTTCCTGGAATGGATTCAAGGTGATCAAAGTGCATCCACTTTATCGACACTGACAGAAAGCTGTATTAAAAACACCTTCATCTCAGGCCTACTCAGAGTGTCCTCAGTCTTTGAGGCTGGAAAGAATACAAACTCACTTGGGTCACGGTGTCTGCTCTGTAGCTAGGGTGAAATCCTCAAGTTGTTGCTTAGTCTGGTTGTTGTTAAGTAGTGTCTGACTCTGCGACCCCACAGACTGTGGCCCACCAGGCTCCTCTGTCCATGGCATTCTCCAGGCAAGAATAGTGGAGTGGGTTGCCATTTCCTTCTACAAAGGGTCTTCCCGACCTAGGGATCTAACCCCTGACTCCTGCTTGGCAGGCAAATTCTTTACCATTGAGCCACCTGGGAAGTCCAGAATCCTTTGGACTCATGTCATAAATTATACAACCAAATAATACCAATCTAATGTAATTCATTTTCCAGAGATGAAAAAAATCTTAAACTCTCAGGTTTACAGATCAAAACAGACACAGGTTTTGGTTGAATCGCTTGGATTAAAGCAAAATATCAGTTACTAATAAAATACTCTTATAGGCTTTGTAAATTTCAGCAGAAAGTATAATTTTGAGATTAGATACTTTCTTCCAAAGAATGTGGATATGTCTGTTTGTAACTTATGACCAACCTAGACAGCATTTTAAAAAGCCGAGACATTACTATGCCAACAAAGGTCCGTCTAGTCAAGGCTATGGTTTTTCCAGTGGTCATGTATGGCTGTGAGTGTTGGGCTATAAAGAAAGCTGAGCACCGAAGAATTGATGCTTTTGAACTGTGGTGTTGGAGAAGACTCTTGAGAGTTCCTTGGAAGGACTGATGTTGAAGCTGAAACTCTAATACTTTGGCCACCTGATGTAAAGAACTGACTCATTTGAAAAGACCCTGATGCTGGGAAAGATTGAAGGCAGGAGGAGAAGGGGATGATACAGGATGAGATGGTTGGATGGCATCACTGACTCAATGGAGATGAATTTGAGTAAACTCTGGGAGTTGGTGATGGACAGGGAGGCCTGGTGTGCTGCAGTCCATGGGGTTGCAGAGTCAGACACGACTGAGCGACTGAACTGAATGTCTGATTTACTTAAATATAAAGGCACTCCTGAAATCTTTCTACCTAATGAATTCTGAAACTTCACCTGTAATGTTTGTGTGTATGCTCCGTCATGTCCGACTCTTTGTGACCCCATGGACTGTGGACCACCAGACTCCTCTGTCCATGGCAATTTTCCAGGCAAGAATACTGAAGTGTGTTGCCATTTCCTTCTCTGGGGGAATCTTCCTGACCCAGGGATGGAACCTCTATCTCTTGTGTCTCCTGCATTGGTAGGTGGATTCTTTACCAACTGTGCCACCTGCGAAGCTCTTCTCCTGTAAAGCCCCTCACCTGTGATAACATCCACCATTTGCCTAAACTGGATTCTAGAAGGTGTCTCCTGTTTTAACACACATTTATTTAATACACATCAACTGCTACTTAAAGAATCGAATGTCAGTGAAAGTAACCAGCAGGGGATTTTATGTGGATCCCTTCCAAAGTAATATTCCTTTTTTCAAGAGTGATATATATGATAGAAGACAGTTTCAAGACATCTCAAAAGGATATATTCTTTTGGAGAAGCAATACACACAAAAAAAGTCTTGTTTCTTGCAATGCATAAACTATGTAGTAACTTTTGTGCATGAGAATAATTTCTTTTCTTAAAACATGGGGGAAAACAAACACAAACCACACACACAAAAATCCTAACCAACCTAAACTAACAAAAACTAACTACAACCTCTGGTAAAACGAACAAAATCGCTTTGAAGGAGAAAAAAAAAAAGCAAAAAGTGGGTGATCAATAAGCAGTAGATGGAAATCACTTACCTTTGCAAAACAGCTGATCTTCTAAAATCAGCTTTAAGAAGACATTTGCACTGTTTTTACTTGTTTTCACCATAAAGCTGCTTTCTTAAATATCAATAAAAGTCTTTAAATGAGGATTTGGAAGGCAATTTCCATTTTATGTCCTCAGGCTCAAAAGAGACAAAAAATTCATTCCTGGGCCCTAAATAAATATCTCCTCTCCATTTTGGCACACAAATAAATCAGAGCACTGGAAGTATAGTCTTTCCTGAATTAAGACAATGGATTTCAAAACACCTCTTGCAGCCATGAGCTCATGGGGTCATGTGTAAAGAAAAAAAGAAATAGGAGTGGTTGAAGTCAATTATGGGAATCTGTACTGAAAACTGCTCAAAGAACACAAATATTTCTCTAAGGCTCTGAATATCACCAGAGAGGGCAAGTCCTTTCCTTTTAGTTTAATGATGGTAACAGTAGAGCCAATGATACTAATAATAAGACACGGATCTGGGAATCTGTTTCCTTACTGTGACCTAATCTCACTAATCCTGGAACTGAGTTGCTGGGTCTGGGGCCTCCAATTCAGTCTTGGGTCTGAGAGTTCCTCAGAGTACTTCTTTAAACATATAATAAAAAAGAATGATTGTATGTATCTTGTCAATAAAGACAGGACAAAATATTTGATACTTTTAAAGAAAAATAATTTCTGTTATGCACATGTACAGATTCTACTTATAATAAAGGGAACATGTTTACTTGAAGCAAATTTACTGCCAGGTATCACCTAAAAAAAGGATATGTGTATAGGCCTGTGTGAATATACATCTACATTGACAACAATGCTTTCTGTACTTCCATGCTGATATGGATAATTAGGTATATATACCTGATGTTGACTTGTTTCTAGACGATTAAGCCAGAAATTCTATTTTTTGCTATTGATATGTTGAAACACTACAGGTAATTTATATGTGTATAGAGATGCAAAGTAATTTTGGAGGGGGAGATATTATGGTATAAAACACAAAGCCTATGAAAAAAATAATATACTCAAGAGATAAAAAAAAAATGAAGTAAGAGGCAAGCTTTAGGCTTTATAAAATAGTTTCAGGAGAAGACTACTTTTTCTTTCCTTCTTCTACAGCCAAATTGTTTTAAACTATTACCTATTTAATAATTTTATAGCTACTTATAACTGTATAGCTATCTAGCCTACAAGAGAGCAAAAAAACTAACATTATAGTGAAATTGAAGATCTACAGAGATACATATATTTAGGACATGTTTATGTATCTATAGATCTTGGATTTCACTAGAGACAGTACTGGCATTTGAGACTAATGTGTAAAAAGATGTGCTTCTGAATGATACTATGCATGAACGTTTTCAGAATTTTCCTGGTTGACTAACGATTATTTTTATTCCTTCATTTCCCTCCTCACAAGGCTATCCTGTCAATAAACGGCATTACGCAATTTCTGGTAATAAATACTGAAGGAAACATGTCAATTATACTTCCTTGAGTATCAAATTCACCATCATTAAATGAGTTAGGTAAAGGGAAAATTTTGCTCAGTAAATTTCCCTTATACTTAAATACTAATCTGAATTTTAAGAACTGTGTTTGTTTAGGAGTAGGAAAAATTCCAATTCTAAGAGCAGCCACAACTTCTCTTGAGGGCTTATCATTTGATGGAGACTGTTCCTGACTGCTTTACACATACTCATTTAATCCACAAAATAACCTTATCAGACAGGTACTATTATTGTCCTCATTTTATAAGAGGAGAAAATGAAGCCAGATAGAGCTGAATAACAGATCAAGTTCACTCAGAAGGCAGTGAAGCCAGTATACCAAACTCAGGCAGTCTGGTTCCTTAGCCTGTGTTCTTGACCCCCCTGTATTATATATATTATATTCTCTCTCCAGAAGTTTGTGGGAAAGAACTTGTGTTTGTAGGGGATGAATATATTTCAGGTCAGGTTGAAAATCAGGGTCTCGGCTTGTTGAAACAATCCTATAGCATTGATTTCAATAAGCATTTATTCTGTTCTGGGGTCAGAATTAATTTACTACCAAAATTCATTATTCAGCTTTAAGCATATAATGGAGAAACTAGTAGACTCATGTAGCTCAGCGAGAATAAAAGATCTGACTTGGTCTTGTCATTGGTTAACCTGATACACTATCTGCTGTTCCCTCACTTATATAATGGGATAACAAATAATAATTCTGAAAGCCTTTAAAAATACCCTTTAAATGGACCTACTGAACCACATAACTCCAAATAGTAAAGTTCATTACCCTAAAGAGAAGTTTGTGTCCTAACGTTGCTGTAACCTTTTGTTTCTGGAGAGAACAAAATAATTTGACATATCACCTTTTAACTGGATTATACTGCATTAGAAAAACACAAGCAAAAGACAACATGCATTACGTGTGATACACAATGTGAAGAGTTACCATAGATTGCCAAAAAGGTGGTCCTCCAATCACTGCCAGCAAATGCATGATTATTATGAAGATTTGCACTTCAGTCACATCAATTCTGATTAGGTACAAAAAGCCAAAAAAGCAGAATTACTCAAAACAATTTCAAGTTAATTACTTGCAAGCTTAGCAGCATTCCTCTATCATGCACAATAGAAAAAAAATCTCAAATATTGAGGAAAGGGGAAAAGGAGGTGTCAAAAATTTGTTATGAGCAAAATCAAATAAAATCCAGAGCATTTTCATTTAATTTAATGAATTTCACAGAGCAATAAAAACCCCTCCTTTCTAAAGAAAATTTCTGAAGTTGGGTTGAAACTATACCTTAACCTTTCTCACCAAAAAAAAAAAAAAAAAAGAAAAAGAAAAAAAATAAGTGTGTGTATTAAATTTTGAATGTCAAGCAGAGGACTACACTGCACTGGTATACAAGATCTTGAAATAAGTGCTTTGTAGTATCAAATGGAAGAAATGGTGAGCTTTTACTAAAGTAACATAAATCACAGATGCAAAACCTACTGCCCTTTATATTCATTTAATGCCTTCCATGGTATGGGTATGGAAAAAAAATTCACCCAATTCTCAAATTCTTATGCCTATTAGGTCAATTACTCTAAGACATCCAGAAAGAAGATACTGAAAGCAGTCAAGAATTAGCTTTGAGGTTGTTGAAAATCATCTTTACAGTCAAGAAGAGACAAACCTGGTACAAAAACAGGGCAGTAGAAATTAGAAGCCTGAGAGTCTGAAAAAAGAACATGGGCAAAAAGACTGAGAAGTAAAGCACAAACTGGTGTTCCTTTCCCTCTGTAAACTAAAACTTTATACAATCTTGAGACTGTCCTCAGATTATTGGGTCCAAATGCCTTTCAGTTTCGATGATTTACCCTACGGTATGCTCACACAAAATGTCTGTACAAGGCTATTTATTACAGCATTATTTATGGTAGCAAAGCTTTAAAAATATTCCTCAAGAGGGAATAGTTATAGAAAGTATGGTACTGTACTTCCATATAATGGACTATTGGGTAGTTTTTTAAAAAGAGTGGGACAGCTCTCTATCTGGTGATATGGAAAAATAGCAGTTATATTAGGTGGGAAAAAAAAGTTGCAGAAAAGTATATGCTACTTTTTGTGTAAAAAAAAAAGAAGAAAAATAATATTCCATTTTAATTTTTGCCAATAATTACATAACAAATTTCTGGAAGGATACATTATAAACTAAGAACAGTGGGTACCTACTGGAGAAGGCAGTGTGAGAACTGGACAGCTGGGGAATGAGGATGAGAAGAGACTATTCACTGCGTACCTTTTTTATAATGTTAGTTTTTAAACAAAGTGAATAATTTATCTATTAAGATAAACTGAAAAAAAAATAAAATCAGTCCAAGAAAGTGGACAGCAACAACAGCAAGGGGGTTCAAATTCTAGAGCAAAACAGAGTCCCCATTTCTAAAATTGATACTTCAAGCAGACAATCTATAATGTGAGCTTAAGAAATGTGAGTTTTATGCTCATAATAAACAACTAGACTGAAGCCAGTCTCTCACAACTGAAGAAACTGATCTTTGATTGCTCATGAATGTTTTTTAAACAGAAGCGTATTAAGCTGCAAACACATAGTGATGTAGTTATCTTGATACACACATTTATTGGAAAGAAAAATGGACTGAATTAGGCTAAAAAGAATCTGTAGAGCTGACCTGGTGAGTGATGTTGCCAATAAGGGGAATTACACTCAGTAGCAGACTCAGGAGACTAAGCAGGTGTCAAAGATGATCGACTCTGTCTTGGGTGGAGGAGGGTAGACATCTTACAACATTTTGCTGGATATATGAAGTAGCCTTCTGGGAGGGGAAGGGCCAGAAGTATAGAATTACTAAATAAAAATGGAGGGAACCTCATGCAATTAATCTATGTACCTTGGATGAATGTAAGAGATTAGGAAACATGAATGATCTTTAACAAAGCCCCAAACTGGGATTCCTAGGGAAATTTTATGGATTTTATAGCCTGTATGGAAACTTTGGAAGACAGAATTTTGCAAACCATTCAGATATTATCACTGAATTTAGATCAACAATGTCTTAATGTTAGGAAGGAGAGTCAAGGAAAACTTACTTACCAGTTGGTAATTAGTTAAGAATATTTTTTCCCATATGATTATATGATTTAGAGGAATACTCTGTACTCCCTCCTACTCTCAATCATGAGAACTGTCTATTACCACTCCTGGATGTGTGGCTCTAATCATTCTAATGATTATCAGTCTAATCACTGACTGTTAATGAAAAAGGGTGCAGTGTGAGGCTATCCCCAAAGACAAAAAAAGCAAGCTCAGAGGGACACGGGGCAGAAACAACAGTGAACAAAAATTAATAATTCTGGTTAGAAGAGACTTGGTTACCTGACAGTCCATTTTTTCATCCTCCACTAAGAAGTCTCTCAGTACGGGCTGAATTTACTGTGACACATATTAGGAGGGGGCTCATCTTACGTTTTTTATGGCTATACAGGAAAGACATAATTATCTAGAGGGAAAATTCTATATAAAGGCAGGAATTCGGCATTTCTATAGTCACTTGCTTATTATTTTTTATTCAAAATAACAACATGGGTGATAATATTTCCAAGTGCTGGAATTATTTCTCTAAAACAAAAGCAAACAAACAAAAAAATCAATCTCCATAACTACAGCAAAAAATAAACCCTTCAGAGTACAAGGGCTATGGGGAAGAAAACCACCTAAAACACCACAGTGATTTTTTTAAAAGGCATGGGAAAACAAATCTCATTATCTGGAGTATTAGAGTGCCACAGCCTAAGAGTTTCAGGGCGGGGGGGACTAGTTGATAATAAATACAATTTTCTATAACCATGAAAGTATTTAAATATCTTAACTGGTATTGCTTAATAATCTCTTACTTCTACTTTATTTTAGAATAGGTTTTGTCAAAGAACAAAAGAAAACTCCCCAAATGTGATGGATAAATCTATGAGTGCTCTGGTCAGAACACAAAAAATGACTACAACAAGCCAACAACAAACAATATCCTGGTGGTTGTCACAGAAGAAAGATGGAAAAAAGCAAACTAGTTGTGGAGACAGCTGTCTCATTTTCCTCATTGGGTGGCTGCAAGTGTGGCAGTCCTGAGTCAAAATAACCTTAGAGACTCATAGCAAATCCCCTGGTCCATCACTCCTTACAGCATCCTAGTGATCTATTGATTAAGAAGTAAAGATATCAGGGTGTCCTAAATAAATATGAGTAATTTAAACTTCTGAACAGGAAATATAAATTTTCTAGTTGAAGTGATGATCTTAGGGAGCCTTCATCACCAGAGAAAGACAGCTTAGAAAGTTCCCTGATCAGGACAATTATTACATGAGAAGTACAACCTTTAAAAGTGATTAAAGGGTATAATAACTTTGAATCCTTTAAGTTACCTAATTGTAAAGAAAATTTCTATTCTGAATGTTTCATTTTATGTATTTGGTGTGAATTCCAACAAGACTCAGCATTAACTGAGGGATGTGATGGGATTTAACTGACATTCTGTGAACATCGATAAGCATGTTAATCATCATTTCCTAGAATTTTTAATATAAGAAATAAGACAATTTAATCTAGTTTTTTTCTACATATAACATATATATTACAAAGATGTACTTGCAGTTAATTTGGAAATTAATTTTTCTGTTAAACTACATATAGTAAATATGATTTTGTTTTAACTGGGTTGGCTACTAGCTTGGTTAACAGAGAATGTGCACCAGGGTTAAACTCACAATGTCATAGAAATTCTGATTTGTACAGTCTGACTTGTCAGTTGTTATTTTAAAAGAAGTATTCTTCTTAGAAGTCACTGAAGCGGGCTGGAGTCCTAGTTAAGGATTAGATTGTTATTAATTACAGACTTGTAATTATTTGTGAATGAATCTGATGTTCTAGGGAACTTACACATAAGCAAAATTGGATGGCATCATTGACAATGGACATGAGTTTGAGCAAACTTTGGGAGATGGTGAAGGACCGGGAAGCCTGGTGTGCTGCAGTCCATGGGGTTGCAAAGAGATTTGACTTAGTGGCTGTACTGGTATTGGCAGACTGAAGACTGACCTAGAAATTCAACATATTGCCTTCCAATATTTTATTTTACCCTTGATAAGGGGCAAACTGGGCATGACAAACTTAAAAACATTAACCATATAGCTAAAAGACAACTAAGAGTATTTTAAAGTCAAGTGTTACATATAAAGCCTAAGCCTCTATTTTTGAGATAAGTTGAAATATTTAAAACAGTACTATCTACCACATGAATGACTGTAGGGATCTTTAGAGTATCTGAGAAAATTAAAATGAAACAACCCATTCAGTGACTTTGAATAAGAGAAAAACAGGCAAAGGCTAGACCAGAACAAGTCCTCTAAGAGGAACGAAAGTTTAGGTCTCAAATTTAAGGGGCAGCCTATCCTTACCACCTTTGGAAATAGAAAAATTAAAAGAGAGGACTTTCAACTCATTTAGTAATAATCTCAGAGTTAAATAAAGAGGTCATGGACATATTCTTCCTCTCAAAATAGCAATATCAATTTTGGAAGAAACATGAAAATTAGTGGGAGTTATTAACACAGGTCTTATAATGAAAATGAACACTTACTATATATGATAAGCACTGTAGTCAGCACATAGCATGTTTTTTACTTTTTTAACCTTCACAACTATCCTAGGAGGTAGGAAATATTACCACCATTTCTGGATGAGGAAATCTGGTAAGATACGGTAAGTGACTTTTCCAAGGTTATAGAATGATAAGTGGAACAGTCTTGAAAGAAATTAATGTTGTTCCTCCACAGTGCTGAAACTCTCCTAATTTTCAGTCTACTAATCATCTGGGACAAACATTTGACATATGCTTCTAACTTGCTATCATTAAGATGTCTGTATGTTTCAGCACGACACTTCTCACATTCTAACACAATTTTCCCTGAAATGGCAGAATACAACAGGCAACAGCTAACACAAGTTTAGATACTAATAAATTGAAATAAGTTGGAAATAAATTAGAAAGAACAACTCTTTCTGAAGCTTAGAACTTCCTCTGAACTTTGTAAAGAAAAAAGAAAGTACATCTGACAATTTCATTTCTATGATTAAATCAGTTAAAGCAACACACGTTCAAAACAAAGGAAAACCTATGCAAGTCAGCAATTGATAAAAGTGAAGACAATATATCTGGAGAAAAAAATGTATTTCCAAAACATTTTTCATGATGGTAAAATTAAAATGCATTAGTTTTAGAAACATTTTAATAGGAAGCGCTCTATAAACAGAAGGTACTTTGTTATAGACAGACAAGGTGAAGGTAAAAGAGTCAATATCCTGACTATTAATTTAATTAAGAACACCAGTGGAAAAAATCTTTGGTTAAGTTTAATATTAATAAATGAGTTATCAAAAATTATAAATCTAGACAACCGCAGTGAGCATAAAGCTTCAGGTCTTTGGAGAAAGTACTAGAAACACGTTAAAGGTAAAGGAGTGATAAAGAATGACACATCCTGAACAATGCACATTATTCTACTCTGGGAGGGAATCTCACAAATAACTATGCCAATACATTGTAATTCAACTGAAAACGGCTTCAGTTTTGCTTCTAAAACATGCCTATGGTACTTCTTAATATATTCCATATTCCAAGTTAATTTGAAAAAATGGTGTAGGATATCCCTCACTATTAATTTGTCCCCACAGCCACCACTACCACCACAGAATAAGTGGATTTACAATGCTGCAAGATACTTTTCAGAAAGCACTCTGCTATCAGAGACTCACTATTTCTATCATATTACTGAAACATTTTTGGATATGGGGACTCAATGCACAAAACCTAATGCAGCCTTCTAGCCTTGTATTGCTAGAATGATCTATAATGTGAACAGTTCCCCAATATTATTTTTTTCTGAATACTATTTAAACTGTAATTTTTTTTTAAAAAAAACTTTTTCTTGTAAATAAAACCTTTCGGACTAAAGTGTAAAGGATTCTGGAAAATTTCACTGGGAACCATTTCCTAAGAAGTTTTTTTGAACTTTTAAAAATCATAAGGCCAAAATTATAATTCTAATATGAAGGGGGAAAAAGATATTACTTACTCTGTTAGCATTAAGGAAATAATATTTACCAAAACAAAATAGAAAAAAGAAGGTATTCAAAGAACGACCGATAGTAACATGAAAAAATAAGAATCCTTAGTCTTTAAAGCACAACTAAGAGAGGAAAAACAGTAAGCAAAACAAATAGAAGTGACAATAGCTTCTAGCATTATTTTTTTTAAATCAAGACCATTTAACAGAAGCAGAAGAACTAGTACCAGGTATCTTAAAGAATATTAAGAGAATAAACATAATCTTTCCTATATAATTATAAAGAAGCTTCTCAAATTATCAATCTAAGGAAAACTCTGCTTGGCTTATTTTTTTCAAAATATAAATACCAAAAAGTTCTGTGGTGGAAAGGTATTTGTTTCAAAAATATTGCATAGAGCAAAAATAATATAAGGTACATCAGGTAAATGGGAGAGAACTGTTTTTAGCATCAAATCACCAGAAATATTAATTTCAAAAAATTTTGTTTAATAGGGTGGATTTTTATTGCCCTATTATATATTAAAATTATTTGTTTTCTAATAACCTGTTTGTCTGTGAAATACCACCAGGAAGACTTTTGAATTTTTGTTTTGTAATTACTCTGTGCATGACAAAGGTGCCGTCTTTATTGAGTTCACGCCATTGTTCATTGGACAGCATGAATATTCTAGCAGTTACCGTGAAGTTCCAGAACCAAGGTCCCAGGGTTCCTGTGAGAAGCTGGCATATTATAATTATGATCTGGGACTCTGTAACATCCAATCTATGCATAAGGAAACAAACATTTCGAAATAACTTTACTCAGAACTTTTGCTAAAGAGCCTTAGGAGAACAAGGGAGCAAAAACAGATTTAAAATGTAGCATTCTCCTTATAAAGACATCTAAAGATTCAATGATATAATTTATACAGCAGTATTATTATCCTTATGCATACAGGTATTCTTACCCAAATCAAAATAGTATAGAAGTTTAAAAATCAAAACTAATACACTGAACAAATGACTTACAAATAGGCAGTTGGAAACAATGGGACTAAAAACACACAGTCAACGCTCAGTTACCTAGGAATGTTGAATACTGCTTGCCAAAAATAATCACACTGTCTGTGACATAGGTCTCTTCAGTGCCAGAACCTACCCAGACTTCCCAGTGGATAAAAATATTTCCCAGGAGCCCCAGTGGACAGTCATTTATGTGTCTGAAAAACCACTAATCATCTGACACCCCTTTACTTCTCCATACCTCATCCTGCTCTTGCCTTTGCAAGTTCAGGAAAATTATCACATGGATGTAGAAAGGGCAAGTAGGAAAGTGAATGTGTGACTTCTTTTGATACGGTCAGAGCAAAAATCAAATTGGCCATTTATCTATCCTGCTTCCTGATAATCTCTAGTCTAGAATCTTCTTCTTCCTCTCTCTTCCCTTAATTCCTCATAAGCATTATATCTCTTTACTGTATGGGATTACTTTATTAGTCATTAAAATCACTAAAACATCCAATACAATCACTTAAGAAGTTTTGGAACACATGGTGACAGAAAAACAGAGGCAGTATAGAAGAGACTTCAAATAAAAACTACACAATAAAAATTAAGAACTGTGGAATGAGAAAGACGTCTATGATTTTACCTGATGATTTGAAAGTCCAAACTACAGTCTAGGTTTTACATTAATATAAATAGTTATTTTAGTATGAAAGTGAAGTCGCTCAGTCGTGTCCAACTCTTTGCGAACTCATAGACTGTACCCTAACAGGCTCCTCCGTCCATGGGATTTTCCAGGCAAGAATACTGGAGTGGGTTGCCATTTCCTTCTCCAGGAGATCTTCCCAACCCAGGGATTGAACCCAGGTCTCCCGCATTGTAGGCAGACACTTTACCATCTGAGCCATCATAGAAGCCTATAATTATTTGATAAAATTTAAATAGGCAAGTCCAACTGAATTAATTATTACTGAAGGGAAAAAAAAACCAGGAACTAGAAACTAAAAGGAAAATCTCTGGTACTAAATAATTCATGTGATAAATCTTAACCATTTAAAGACAGGTAGATCCTATACAGGCATTCAATAGGAAATTTCCTTCTTTTTTATTGAAGTATAGTTGATTTACAATGTTGTGTTAGTTTCTACTGTATAGCAAAGTGATTCAGTTATACAAGATATAACATTATAAATATATATAAAATGTATGTTATATACATAATACACATTTTTTTTAATATTCTTTTCTATTATGGTTTATTACAGGGTTTTGAATATAGTTCCCTGTGCTATACAGTAGGATCTTTTTATCTATTTTATATATAGAAAATTTCCTAATTCTTAATCCACAGAAAGTCGATTATGTATTAACAGACAACGATTTTTAATTACTTGGAGGTAGGAGGTCTCTGAGTACTTATTCTTTAGAGGTTATTTGGATAAGACGATGAACTTGATTTGTCAGACTACCAGTAAATACATAGCCTATTAACTTTTTTCAATTAACTACAGAAAAGGAAAAAGTCATAAGTTATTTATTTACATAGGAATAAATGTTGGTGGTCAGGTTTTTGGTTTATGTAAGTGTGAAACCCTAGATGTATGTACTGAAAAATGCCATAAACTGAAATAATATCTGTAAAAATAATAGACTCACAGAAGGAACCTTAGATATCAAAACTCTTACAAGTTGGGAAATGAGGCCCATGAAAATCATGGGCCTTGCCCAAGCTGCTATGCAGATAATATGGAGATAACACCTGAGGAGACACTGGCATGAGTTCAATCTATTACAATTTCTTTCTTTTATTCTCTTCTGAAAAGATAACTTGAGTAAATTTTTCCTGAAATAGTAATTTAAGGGTTTTACCTTTTACAGTGTTTAAGATTTTTTAAGGCCTTCATTTTATAAAAATATAGTTTTATTAAAGATTGTTTAGGGTTTCTAAGCATTTAATTTATAAAAATGATTCTATATATACAAGTTATATATTTAAAAGTATCTAGATATAGAGGGCTTAGGCCTTAAGAAATATGAACTCTTTCATTTAATATAATCCATGAACAATTAAAAGACTATTTTACAAATGTCTACCCATGAGCTTCAATTCATAATTTTTCTTTTCCTCCTAACCTATGCTTCTATGAAGTTCTAACATCTAAGGCCATATCCCTCCCTCAGTTTTTCATATCCAGGGCTAGGAAAAGTTCCAAAGGTATAAACTGGGTCAAGAAGGGTCCCAATTAGCAGTACTTATCTCCATCATATCTCTACTTGCTTAGTTCAGAAGCACTGTCAGGACAGACGTCTGTCTAGATGTGAAAGGTATTGATACTCTCTGTGCAAGGCAACTTTTAGCAAATCAGATTTCAGTGATCACAGCTCATAATTCCATTCACTTCTTTTCCCTACAGTATGGCCTCATTTTGAGTCTTGGCAGCATTTAGCATTGTTCTGTTTTGAAACTGATCCCTCTTCTGGCTTTTCATTCTGGTATACCTCCTCCTACTCTGGCTGTTCAATAGTTTTCACAGGCTTCTTTCTAGGCTTGCTCTACATTTTCTGCTACTCTCATTCTGTTTGGATGTCTAAAATCCCTCACATACGTGTTCTAGAGAAAACTATTCCTTCAAACAGGTTCCTCTCCCTCACATACATGTTCTAGAGAAAACTATTCCTTCAAATAGGTTCCTTTTCCCATCTTTCATTCAGCCACCCCAGAAGGGGAAATGGGACTTATTCCAATCTCTGCTCTCTCATTCATTCTCCATATATAAATACAGACTACGGCCTATAGTTTCTACCTGTTAAGTTTCTCTCCAACATATCCCTTTCTTCTCTTTTTTTTAAAGATTTTTTGACGTGGACCATTTTTAAAGTCTTTATTGAATTTGTTATGATACTGCTTCTGTTTCATGTTTTGGTTCTTTGGACACAAGGCATGTGGTATGTTAGCTCCCTGACCAGCGATTGAACCCACACTCCCTGCATTGGAAGGCGAAGTACCAACCACTGGATAATCAGAGAAGTTCCCCCTTTCTCTACAATAGCACTGTGACTGTGCTAGTTCAGATTTCATCATTCCTCATATTTAATTATGTTAATGCCTCCTAAAGGATCTAACTTCTGTCATAGCCCACTCCAATTCACCCTCCAAACTGTTCCCAGACTGATCTTTTCTCATTTCCTGCAAAGGTTCTCCATTGATTGAGGATGAAAAGCCCTCAGTTCTTGGCAGAACACAGAGGGCCCGTGATTTTCTGGATCTTCTCCAGCCTTATCTCCTACCACACCCCTACAGGCATCTTATGATTTAACAATGTAGAACTGCTTGCAATTCTCCAAGTATGTATTTCATCAAAGGAATATACCACATGGGAAATTTCAAGACAGGCAAAAAGAAAGCAGTCATAGCAAATCACTCCTAAAAATACTATTTAACTCTTCCCCTACTCCATGGTTCATTTTCTTTCCTTCCTTTACTTCCCACACCATAAGACTGGTGCTGCTTTACTTGAAAGGGAAAGAAAATAAATTAGGGCTAAATGATAAATAAGCTTTCAAAATAAGGGTTTGAAAGTTAACCCTAACATAATAACCAATGAAACATAAACTATGTGAAATCCAAGTACTACAAATTCTGCTATTTTTGAAAACAATAACATCACTAACAATTAAAACTGAATTGATCACTAAGATCAAGTGATCTTAGAAGTCCTTTATATTTTGTGGTTTTTACCTAATGCAGATAAAGACTATGAAAACATTACTGAGATTACAATGAAACTATGAAAATTTTTGAAAAACTATGAAAAGTTTTGAAAAAAAAAATCTGTACACAATATTTTTGATTACTGCTTTTTTAAAAAAGTATCTGACATCTTCTATATTTTCTGAGCATAGATCATTTTATAAACTGCTGATGAATGCACAGAATACAGTTTTCAATTAGAAACTCATGGCCACTATTGTCACTTAAGCTGTGCCTTAAACACATTCTCTAAGTCCCTTTATTTTTAAGTCATTCCAAGACATGACTTTTAGTTAACATTCAAATTATTATTAATTTTTCATTTACTGTCATAAGAACATCTTAAATCCTATTTAAATAAGGTTAGTAAAAATCACCTGAAGAGAACTTGTAGGGAACAGCTAAATTTCTAGGCATTCTGGCTTTTTCAAGGACTAAAAAACTAAGTTTATCAGTGATCTAAAATTTTAAAATCCATTAATGATCTGTCTTAATGAAAGACTTGGTTAAGATGGTCTCCTATCACTTCACATCAGAGATTTTTATTATGATATCCCATGAAGTTTTCAGAGTCTTTTCTCATGTTCTTTTTCATTTAACCATCACCAGGAAAAAAATAAAAGACTAACTGCTGCTGCTGCTGAGTCACTTCAGTCGTGTCCGACTCTGCGTGACCCCATAGACAGAAGCCCACCAGGGTCCCCCGTCCCTGGGATTCTCCAGGCAAGAACACTGGAGTGGGTTGCCATTTCCTTCTCCAATGTGTGAAAGTGAAAATTGAAAGTGAAGTCTCTCAGTCGTGTCCGACCCTTAGTGACCCCACGGACTGCAGCCTACCAGACTCCTCCATCCATGGGATTTTCTAGGCAAGAGTACTGGAGTGGCTTGCCATTGCCTTCTCCGATATAGTCACTAGCTGTCCAAAAGACTAACTAGAGTAGTGTAAATCAGATCTGTGATACTTAATTAAACACCAGTTGGTGAATTCCATCCTTAACCTTTCCAAGACTGGCTTACTCATTAATATTTACAGACACACACACACACACACAAAATATTTATAGAAAAGCACTAATCATCAAGTAGGAACTCTTCATTTTGGAGTTCAAAGAAAGTTCCCATTTCATTTTTTAAATTCTTAGGCATTTTGTTGGCAGTAATAATCTATATGGTGTGCTCATATCCACCAAAGTATCAAGAGCTTAGATATTTATAGATTCATAAATAAAAACAATGCAGAGAGTAAAATCTAATTAAGCTATGATATTTAAAGAGTTACTCTTAGCTTTCATAAACTATCTTTTCTTTCCTGAAAATACAACTTCATAGGTCAAAATAAAACACAGTATTAAGATGAATAACAGTGGGGAAAAAGAAAAATGAATTTGAGGGCAATACAGCTGGATATGAGTGAAGGGGCTATTATTTTTCATATTACTTTAAAAATATTGGTTGGGAGTTTCTAATATTTCCTTTTAAAGTGTGACAGAAGGACACATGATAAAATAATGAGAGTTTCTTTTATTTACTAAACTAGTGATTTGATCAATTTCTAATATTTAAATATCTACATGCAACATTCTTCGTATCTGAGAGAGAAAAAACACACACCATTAAGTGTTACTTACATTCCAAATCTCAATGTTCCAGAAACATATGTTTGCCAGTGTGCACAATAGAACATGAATGTCCCAGCAAAACAACAAAAAAACATCCAGTCAGGGTTTGTCCCCAGCTGCACTGCAATACAAGTTCCAAGAACCACAAAAACTGAAAAAGAAAGATTGCAATGAAAACTAAACAATCTGATTAGCAAAGATTAACTAAGCTGGTAATGATTTTAGATGAGGCAAAAAGAAAACATGCTATGAATGTTCAATCTTTTCAGTCATCCACGCAAACAGGAAAGCAGGCTACAGTCTTTTATATTAACATTTACCCTGTAACTTCAATCTGTTCTTTCACTATACCACTCGGTGAAAACAAACTTCTTGAAAGCAACTAAAATACTTCAGCATTTTCCTAGAGTACATGCGTATCTCGTTTTATTACACTTTACAGATACTGTGCTTCCAGATATTGCACTTTTTTCCCCCAATTAAAGGTTCGTGGCAGCCTTGCATTGCATGTCTATCAGTGCCACTTTCAACAGTTTTAGCTCACTTAGTATCTCTGTGTCACATTTTGGTAATTGTTAAAATACCTCCAATTTTTTTCCATTATTACATTTGTCATGATTTCTGATCAGTGATCTTTGATGTGACTACTGCAGAAAAGATTACAACTTGCTGAAGGCTCAGATGATAGCATTTTTTTAAATCAATAAAGTATTTTTTAATTAAATATAAATTTTTCAGACATAATGCTATTGCACAGTTAACAGATTAAAGCGTGGTGTAAAAATAACTTTTACATACACTAGGAAATCAAAACTACTTGTGTATCTCGCTTTATTGCAATATTCACTTTATTGCAGTGGTCTGAAACTGAATCCGCAATACATCTGAGGTATGTCTGTATTCCCTCAACTCAAAGATAGAGTACTAGTGAGCAGTGAAAAATTACAAGGCAGAAAGTCAAAAAGAAAGAAAAAGAAAGGCCTAGATAATTCACTGGCTAGATAATCTACTGGCTTTAGATAGCAATCTTTTTTATTTAGCAGATTTCACTATGGGTAATATACATTAACAAAACAAAAAAGGACTGCCTACAAAAGTTTCTAGCTCAAACTACAATGCAAAAATGACTATCACTTAGAAAAAAAACACAGAACACCTATCATTCTGTTGTTACCAAATTAAATTATAATAGTTTTTCAAGATGCCCAACTAGCATTTTCAGTAGAAGCTTTTTCTTGAGTCTTAAGAGTTACATGAACTTTACTGTCCCTTCCCCTCTGCTAAGCAAGCGGCTATCAGGATACAACCAAACAATGATTTTAACATACACTTACATTTGTGAATCTGAGTTCACAAAGTAAAACCATCAAGGGTTTTTGTTTGCCTCTTTAAAAATATTTTAAATGCTGTTCCAAGTGACAAGAAACCAACTGAAGAACTAAATAAAAAAATAAGTGTGTTGGGAGGAGTATGTGGCAAGGTGGGGAGTCAGGGGGAGCACAGTTCTTGAAAGGAAGACTAATTTGAAACTGTCGTTTAATTTCTAAATCTCTCTTTTCCCTCTAAAGAAGTACTAAATTATTATTCTTTAAATGGTACAAATAAAGACACACCATATATAATCTAATTATAGTAATTCATCTTTTGCTAGCACCTCAGTGTATTTTTTTCTAGTCTTTTCATTGAAGCCCACTATCACAATTACAGTCCAAGTCTACAATGAAATTTTAAATGTCTGTATAATATCCATTTAAACATAAAGACTATCTTATAAAACTGATCAATGTTATCTACCAGTACAAAATTAATAGCTAATATAACCTGGAGTAGAATCAGAATTCAGAAATATCTTGAGAGTTGAAATAATGGCTGAATTTACTAAGTGTTCATATGAGATGTCTATAACAGGCAAATTCATAGAGACAGTAAGTTAGTGGTTACCAGGGCCTGGGGGAAGTAGGGAATGCAGAGTGACTACTAGCAAATGATTCCCTTTTGGAGTGGAAAGGAAAAAACTGACATCTGACAAAATGTTTTAGAATTAGAGGGCTTCTCTGGTAGCTCAGCTGGTAAAGAATCCACCTGAAATGCAGGAGACCCCGGTTCAATTCCTGGGTTGGAAAGATCCCCTGGAGAAGGGACAGGCGGTGGCTCAGCTGGTAAAGAATACGCCTGCAAGGTGGGAGACTTGGGTTCGACCCCTGGGTTGGGAAGATCCCCTGGAGAAGGGAACAGCTACCCATTCCAGTATTCTGACCTGGAGAATTCCATGGACTATATAGTCCATGGGGTCGCAAAGAGTCAGACACGATTAAGCAACTTTCACTTTGGAATTAGATAATGGTAATGGTTGCATAATTTTGTGACTACACTAAAAGTCACTAAATTGTACACTTTAAAAGGATGAATTTTATAGTAAGTGAATTAAATCTTAATAAAAACTTTAAAAAGGCAAAAACAGAAATACAAAGACTATGAATTTCTTAGTCTCCCTTTACTGAACTCTCATCTATAATTTATGAGTTTTTTTCATGATAACAATTATGCCCTAATAATTTAAAAACAACAGGTGCCAAAACAATAATATTTAGGGTTAAAAATAACTTAGGTAGAAATTAGTTTCTAAATTTCCTGATATTATCAAATAATGAACAAGTATTAACCAGCTTTATATTTTTTGACAATATTAAAACTTAATATAAAATCACTTCTTCTGATAACTACTATAATATCACAAGCCTCTTATTTATTTTATCATTGTTTTCTTATTCCTGTTAGTCATTTAACACTGTTAATCGTTAACATTAAAAAATCAATAATACCTGTCGATAGTGAATCACACCCATGATCAAAAAGTTCTCCCAAAGGAGAACTACTATTAGTTCTTCTTGCCTGTTTCCCATCAATAGCATCCAAAGACTGGTAAATGAAAAGGCCGCACGCACAAGCAATATATGCCCACAGAGGTGCCTGTGAAATAAAATTTAAAAAACAAGAGTAACAAGACATATTAATATTATGTTTGGCTAATATATTTTTACTTGCAGATATGTTATCTTCATTCTCCAGAGAAGTTAGAAGCTATGGGAGAGAAGATCCAGGTGGTACATAATGAAAAACTTTTCAAAACAATCAGAATTATGAGAGAATTAAATTCCCTGTTTTGCAGGGATACTCAAGCAGATGCTGGGTAACTACTTCACAGGGGTAATATAGAAATGACATGCGAGATTAGAGTAGGTAACTTGTGTAAGATTCCTCCTAACATTTAGACTCTAAGAATCAATTAATGAATAGCTAATAAGGTTTTTCCTAAGTTGTATTTTTGAAGATGTTTATAAGTATTACACAAAAAGAAAATTTCCATGCTAAACTCAGTTGGAAAACACTGGATTATACTATGTTAAACCGATTTTTCCACTGCAGGACTGCTTCCAACCCGTAAGATTCCTAACGCATATTGTGCCTGTTCAAGGAGGATACAACATGCTGCCATTTCCCAAATGTATTTAAGCATGTGATTTGCAACACTAGGGAAATAATGATCTACTTACTAGACAGAGTGCTTACATTACTTTTCAAATACTTATTATGGTCACATTTTCAAGAAATAATTTCTCTTTTGTCAGAAACTAAACCACTAATAATGAATTTAAATGTGATGCATTAAAAAAAGAGAGGTTCTATTTGGTCTGTTCTCTGTAAGAAAGTAAAAGAGTTTTTTGCATCATTTTTTCTATTTTCCTATGCCTAGGCCATGAAAACAATTTTATAACCACAAGATATTTTCTCAGATATTGGTTTTCAAGTTAACTGTACTAAATGCTAAGAGCTGCAAATTAAAACTAGTCAGAGTTGCAAAAAATATTCACTATATTCTGCACTACAAAGAGGTATCTCCCTGAGAGAGATCTATTTGTGTGTATGTGCTCAGTCATGTCCAACTCTGGCAACCCAATGGACTGTAGCTTGCCAGGCTCCTCTCTCCATGGGCATTTTCAGGTAAGAATACTGGAGTGGGTTGCCAATTCCTTCTTCAGGGAATTTTCCTAACACAGGGATCAAACCCACATCTCCTGCATTGACAGGCAGATTCTTTACCACTGAGCTACCTGGGAAGCCCAGAGACCTATTTAGATTCAGTTATTAAAGGTAAAGATCGTCTCTTAAATGTTTGGGTTTTTTTTTTTTTTTTGAGTCTCATGTTTTAAAACAGAGGCTGCTAAAAAGATCATCGTATATATCTCCCCCAAGCTCGAGTTACAAACCTGGAAAAGAATAACTGTGATTTATAACCAAGTTTACATGACAGCACACTGGACTAAGTGGTTAATCTTTGTTTTTTTAAGAGATGTTTTTAAAAACATTTTATTCTTAGGTTTTGGTTGTGCTGGGCCTTCACTACTGTACACAGGCTTTCTCTAGCTGTGGACAGTAGGGGCTCCTCTTGAGTTGCGTGGCCTGGGCTTCTGACTGCAGGGTCTTCTATGTCAGAGCACAGGCACCAGGCGCACGGGCGTAGCGTGTGCACTCAGGAGCTGTGGCTTACTGCCTCTAGGCTGTGCATGCTTCAGTAGCTGCAGCAGGTGGGCTCGGTGGGTGCAGCCCATGGGCTCCAGAGAGTGGGCTCAGCGGTTGTGGCGCACGGGCTTAGTTGCTCCGAGGCATGTGGACTCTTCCTGGACCAGGGACCAAATCCATGTCCCCGGCACGGGCAGGCGGATTCTTATCCACTGTGCCACCAGGAAAGTCCACTAAGTGATGACTCTTATGTGACTAAGAACTCTCCCTTCTAGACTTGGGTTTACTGCTTCTTACTCCTAGAGGAATCCAGTAATTCTCTAGAGTTGCACTGTCTTATACAATGGCCATTAGCCAGCCCTCTGTGACTATTTTAGTTCAAATTCATTAAAATAAACCAAAAATTCAGTTTCTTGGTTGCTAAGTACATTTCAAATGTTCAATAGCCATAAGTATCTATGGCCTCCATATCAGATCACACAGACACAGAACACTATCATCATCACAGAAAATTCTATTGAACACCACTGCTTCAGGGGACTAGAAAAACAAGGAACTTCTTGCGGGGCGGGGGTTGCGCTTTAGGAAGGATTTTAATGGGGAAACGTATTACCCTGGAACAGAATCAGATACAACTTAGTGATTAAATAACTACCACCTAGAAAGCAGCAAGATGGTAATTACACATAAAAGAGAGAGAAGCAATGCCTTCTTATCTCTGGACTTTTCTTTTTTCTTGTGAATACATAGAACACTTTAATATTTATCTATTTTTTCTTTGTTTCCATTATTTCACAACTCACAGAGGTGTTTTAAGAAGAAAGCCTCCTCATTCAGGAGCAAGTATGGTCTCAGCTGGGTTAAGAGTCTGATACACTGAATGTATAAGCCAGGAAACTATGACAGTCATAATCTACCTTGATTTCTTCCAGCAGCATTCTGAAATTAGCGTAGTTCCTATTCTGGATGTTCACCAAAGATTTAACTAATGCTAGGGTTACTCTAATAATTCCAAATCACTTAAGAAAAGAGGCTGAGGAAAATTATTACAGGGAACATGGTGCCTGGTACAGTCTAGGTGTTCAAAAAATGACTTAGTGGCCAAGCTAATCTTGAACTTGCTCTCATTCCTTGATCTTTCTCCTGGAACTAGTTTAGGACTTAGAAGGTTTCAACTGGAACCAACCCACTTCCCTGTTGTATCTCTAAGGATGTGTGAGATCTGGACCAGATTCCTCTGGAAGGAGATGTTAGAGCCTCAAGTGATCCACAGGAAAAACAGCTCCAAGGAAATGTGATAAAGAATCCCAAGACATATTTAAACAATTGTGTTGGTGTTTATTTTTTGTTTCCAGATTGATGTAAAGCAAGATAACTAAGAAAATGAGGGGAAACCAGAAATATATCCAAATAATCTGTATGAATTGTATCTGTATAGTAAAAGAGGAAATAAAGGTAATCAAAGGCGAGGGGAAAATAAGCACCTGGAAAAAAAACAAAAATATGTTTTATATGTAACTGTGACCCTCAATAACTGTTTACATAAGAGCTACATGTGGAAACGAATTAATGAAAACAGAAAGGGATAAAGGATTAAATGGTGATAATTTTACCTCAAAAAACAAATCAGCTGAAAAAGACTACATTGAAAAAAGTTACCTCAAGTTTAAAACATGATAAAGGGGCGTTGTAGCCATTATGATTTACACAGTCACTTTCAACAGCTTTATTTGAGGATCACTTTCTATCTTCTTGGCTTATTTGTATAGATCATTCTGGCACTGTAAATGTTTTGATTCTCTTTCATCTACCTAACTGCCTTGGTTAACTTTTTGACAAGGACATTTTGAAGCCAAATAAACTTCAATTTACCCACTGAGTTTCAGTTTTGGTTTTAAGCAGTGAGTAGAGAGAAAGTGGGCTTCCCTGGTGGCTCAGAGGTTAAATCGTCTGCCTCCAATGTGGGAGACCCGGGTTCAATCCCTGGGTCGGGAAGATCCCCTGGAGAAGGAAACGGTAACCCACTCCAGTACTCTTGCCTGGAGAATCCCATGGACGGAGAAGCCTGGTAGGCTATAGTCCACGGGATCGCAAAGAGTCGGACACGACTGAGCGACAGAACGGAAGGGAGAGAGAAAGTAAAAGTGAAAGAGCAGCAGAGACATTTATATCTGAGAATGCCCAGCAATACCATGTTTCCTTTCTTTAACAGCAGCCACAGCAAGGTACAGAGCAGGAAATACATTATACCGTTTCTTTCTTCTATTTTTTTGGCTGTGTTATAATAACAGAACAATATGGATACACCTGGGGTTATCAGCCACATATGTTTACAGGAAGAGAAAAGGAATATTCAACAACTCTCACTGGAAATCAAGAGAACACTTTCGATATGACTAATTTATAGCTGTGCCATCTTCCTACCAGAGACTTTCCTCTCTGATTATTTTAAACCTTGCTAAGACTTGATTCGCCATAATAAAGGGGGATAAAATTATTTTCGTAAAGCATTGAGATTTACTGTTTTTATAGGAATACTTTACATGTTAATCTCAACTAACATTAATTTATCTACTGGCATCAGAGTCCACACTTTGCTTCTGGTTTCTCATAAGCATAGTGTATGTAAAGTAGGTTGTAGTTATGAGAGTTATTAACAGTATATATGACAGGATACTTTAAAACAGCTGACAAATAGCTGTCACATTACCTTATCTTTAGCTAAAATGACCTAAAAATCCCAATTATAGTGTTTCCAGCATGCAATAAATGTTTATATCTGTTATAAAAGAAATTCCTCTTACCTGCTCTGTAGCTGTAGGGCAGTAGAAGACTAATAAAACAGTTGTACAGATGTTTATTGACAATCCAATGATCGTGATGAGATTTGGAGCAATCCAGGAGGGAACTCTTCCAACGAGCCATTCCCAATACCCCTGCATCAAAGGCTCAAGCAAGGACCGTCCAGCACTCTGATACCTGTGTTCTTCTAGCCGCTTAAGTTGATGTCTTGACAATGGTGGTGTAGGTAACTGGAACAACTTATTTAATACACACCCAGGAGTACTCATATGCCCGAAGCCCAAAGGGGACTCCGGGTGAGAATCTCCACATCGTTTCCTTGTTGATCGATGCCCACTCATGGATTTTGGCTTTCTTTTATTTGAGGAGAATACTTTATCTTGTTTTATAGCTTTTGGTGGATGGTCTTTCCCTGGGGGTAGGAATAAAAAGATATATTTGTCAGCCACTATTTATATCAATGTCAGTAAATTAAAAAAACTCGAACTGGCAATAAAATAATACATATTAAACAGGGATCTGCTTTTAGTTCTAATTCTTACTGGTGTAAAGCCAAAAGAAGTCATATAACCTTATTTTTACGTGAAAAATATTAAGAATTTTAATAATAATATGCTTCCTATTACCTTATAGCTTACCTGACTTCAAAGCTCATGATTTTTTTTTTCAATTTCACACTGCTATCATAGTATAAATTGGAAAAAAAAACCTAATAATGACCTGATCATTTCACATATGTGGAAACTGAGGTCCAAGGCACACTCAAAGACAACTAGTAAACCAGTCTTAATATTGGAGAAATGACTTAAATAGAATGGGTCTTAATCTAGATTTTTATTTACTGTGAATAGCTAATACTTATTGAGCACTTACTATGTACTAAACACTTTAAGCAAGTTTTATATATTAACTCATTTAATCTTCACAACCACCATAGATGCTAAATACTATTAATTACTTCAGTTTTTACAGAAAATTAAACTAAGGCACAGAGAGGTTAATTAACTTGTCCAAGTTCACATAGCTATTAAGTGAGGTTCATATAAACAGGGTTTCTTTTTAAATTAAAAGATAGGACTTCTTAGTGGAAAGCAATATAGATAATATTCCATGAGGGAATAAACAACAATGAAAAAAATTAACTTTAAGAGGACAGCATTTATGTGTTAGCAGAGTGAACTGATAAACTGAGGTAGTAAAAAAACAATTACAAGTGCATTAAGTGATGACTGTTTATGTTGTTGTTGTTCAGTCACACAGTCACGTCGGACTCTTCATGACCCCACGTACTGCAGCAAGCCAGGCCTCCCTGTCCCTCATAAGGTTTTTTATAAACCTTAAATTTAAACCCATGAAGTACTTGTACCTGACTTAGAAAGGATGAGAAATAATATAATTACCATAAGTTATTAACCAATGTAAGAAAACAATGACAAGCTGATAACATATAAAAATTAGTATGGTGACACTAATTAGTATGGTGGTGAGGGCCTTCAGTAGGGTGGTAAAAAATGGAAATATGAAGACAGTCAAATCTGGAAGTAATTTTTACTTAGGAGGAGGAATCAAGAGGAAATACTTAGGAATTAGATATGAGGGACAAAAAAGCAGAAGAAAAAAGAATTTTTAACTTTGAAGCTAACGCCTAGTTGAAGACTGGAAAGCAGAAAATTTCATTAAGTATGAAGAGAAAAGGAAACTCATGGTTAGTGAGCAGGAAGAGAAACCATGAAAGGATTAAAAAGAAAAAAAAAAAAATCTTAACTAAAAGGGTAGTGGCATTTGACCAACACAGGTGTACTTTGATCTGGCAGAAAGCTATCCAGAACACAGTATGAAATTCCCAGAAATGCTGCACTATGGGAATACAGAATGTGATACAGGGTCTAGGACAACTCAGCATTGAACCTAGTATCAAAATATGCCCAGGAATTCTCTCTATTCCCATAAATAAATTCCAAAATTCCAATGTCACTAGTGATCTAAAGTGGCATCCCAAACCTCAGTTAATCCTGTATCTCAATAATTGGTTTAGAGAATAGTTACTGTAGTTATTAACTGACTTACATTTTCAGAAACTGCGAAAGAATCACTGGTAGCCCATTTTAACTAACTCAAGTGCTCTGAAATAAAAATAATAAAATAATTTCAAGCCAAGGCAAACCAAAGCTAACTTCCTATTATTTCAAAGAAATTCTTTCACACACTCAATTGTATCATAAAGAAACTGATTTAAACTGTTTTAAAGTAATATTTATATAATGTCAAACATCTGGTTACAAAATCATTTTAGATGATGAAATGACGGACCAATGACCACCAAAATACCATATTATCAAGTGGCCAAATTTTCAGAAGTCAAATTGAATGATGTATTTTCATATTTGGTGATCTATAATCAATCAGCTCTTACAGATTTCCACTTAAATGGGAATAAAAAGTTTGGCCAACTCAATCTATATTTTATTAATATAGTGTCCGATTCTCCCATAGTTTAAAAAAAAAAAAGTGACATACTGAGGATGCTGGCCTGCTTTTGGCACTAAACAGCTACAAGTTTCTGATCCTAATGGTTTTAAGTTTGAGCATTTGGCAGGACTAAATGATAAACTGGATACTTTTCCTTCTAAGTGTTTTCCCCTTCTGACCTAGATTTTTGTCCATTTCTCTTTAAGAAAAATTTACATTTTGACCAACCTTCCTAGATCTAGATATTATATAATACATACATATAAAAAGGATATTTCAATTTGGCAACACTGTCTCTGTGAAGCTTACTAGTAACAAGATTGCAAATAAAAATTCAGATACATGTTGCCCTTTGCTTTCCACACACAGGTAGCCACAGAGGTTGCTGACACTGCCACGGATCCATCTCCACTCTTCCTTCCTCCCATCACACCGGAGACCAGGAGCTAACTGCCAGGAAAACCATCTCAGGAAAAAAAGAGGAGTTTCTGAATTTCAGCAAGTGAAAAGCAAGCATATCAAGGGAGCAAGACAGTGAAGGTTGCTACAATAGAAGAGGAGACTCCATGGAGAGAAAGGGGAAAGGATCCGGGATAGGAGTATGTAAAAAAGGTACAAACATTACAAAATTTATTTTAGCTACCTGAGATTTATATCTAGAGTCAACCCTATGACCAAAAGGTTGAGGAGAAAACATCATTTTCTACCAACACTCAGTTCAGTTCAGTCGCTCAGTCGTGTCCGACTCTTTGTGACCCCATGAATCACAGCACGCCAGGCCTCCCTGTCCATCACCAACTCCCAGAGTTCACTCAAACTCATGTCCATCGTGATGCCATCCAGCCATCTGATTCTCTGTCGTCCCCTTCTCCTCCCGCCCCCAATCCTTCCCAGCATCAGAGTCTTTTCCTGTAAGTCAACTCGTCGCATGAGGTGGCCAAAGTACCAACACTACAAGGAACTAAAAAATTAATGCAAGAAATTAAAACTAGTGCTGGTTAACTTAGAAACCCAACCACCAGTTTAACCCAGATAAGTTTTTATAAGAAAATGGATTCCAAGTTTCAAATGCATTCAGCCAATACCTGAGTGCAGTAAACAAGATAGACATGATCCCAGTTCCCAAGTCCAATGGAAAAATAAGTAAAAGAAGGTAAATAAGAAAATGACATTACACACACACTGTGATGGGCAGTATGAAGAAAACAAGATGGGGAGCCAGGAAATAGCTGAAGCCGAACACTGTAGATAAGGTGGTTGAAGACCATGAAAAAGAAGCATTTATACCTGGTGGCTCAGATGGTAAAGTGTCTGTCTGCAATGCAGGAGGCCCAAGTTCGATCCCTGTGCTGGGAAGATCCCCTGGAGAAGGAAATGGCAACCCACTCCAGTACTCTTGCCTGGAAAATCCCATGGACCGAGGAGCCTGGTAGGCTACAGCCCATGGGGTTGCAAAGAGTAGGACATGACTGAGCAACATCACTTTCACTTCACATACTAAATTCAGAGGAAAAGGTGAGAGCCATTCCAAAAGCAAGAGGAAGAACAGTCCAAGAAAGGAAAAGAGACCCTGAGGCAAAATCCAGCTTATCTTTCTTATTCATATCTCTGGGATCACTATGGCGGGACAGTAGTAAACCATATGAAAGAGTGAGATAAAGGAGAATATGAAAAGCCCAACAATGCAGAGGTTTATAGATTGTGGCAAGGAGTTAATATTTTATTCTGATCTTACAGAAAGCCATCAATTAACCTATAAAGAAATCTATAATTTTGCATCACAGCCGATTTATTAACTGAGAAGTGTTTTAACAAATTATAACAATAAAAGTGAGTATTTTAAATGTTTTAAAATCCTCATTACCTGGAATTCAGATTACAATAATACTGATCACTGTCCTGTGTAACCTCTCCACTTGGAATCAGCAAATTCCCCTCCTCTGCTATAACTTGGCTTGAACGTGATACTTCTTTCATAGCACTTACCACATTTTGAAGTTTTTTTGTTAATTGTTGGGTTTTTTTTGGTCTTTTCCCCACACTGATATGTAAGACACAGTACTGCAGGAGCCATGCACGTCTTAACATTCTTTTCCCAAAATCTTATACCATACCTAACACTAGGTGGGTAATCAGCACTTATTTGTGGGACAATGAACAAATGTGATTCACCTAGTTACTTAATAGCACCAGATTGTTCTAGATCTTTGAGGAAACAGAAAGATTGAAATATGCCATCCATGCCCTCAAGCTCAAAGTGTTGGTGGGCAGCCTTGTAAATAGCTAAGCTATACCATACTTTGAACAAACTGCTGTGGGAGTTCAGCACATATGCTGTGGGAGGGGGCACATATGATTTAACAAAATTCTTCTTTGCACAGACATGTATTTATGTGAAAAGTCCAATGAAGGTACAAAAATAAAATCATAGACATTTAGTGAGTATCTTTACTAAAATCATACAACATTTGTAGACCTTAAATCTGTGATGCGAAACATCTGTGCTTATAGCCGCTAAAGATAATAACATACTGCCTACAATATTCCAGTTTTCAGCACTGGTGAAAATCTGACAAGTATCACACTAAAAAAGGAATCTCCAACCGCTCAGCAGAGCATAAGGTAAGCTTACACAATATCCAACCTGTAGTGTGAAATTCCAGAATTCCCATCCCCCTATGTCTAAAGGTGCCAAGTTTTGAGCTGCACTGATTCAGCAGTATGTTTACAACCCTTTCACAGGAATTGGTGACTACACAGATCTTTCCACTTCTATGGCACGACTAAAGGAAAATACTAATGGTGAACAATTTGGGAGGCAAAGCAAACTATAAAAAATCAAGCTTAAAAAAACTAATAGGATCACAGGATTACATTCAGCATTATTTAACAAGTGACACACAGAACAAGTTTCCAAAAACAAAAGCCTTTTCAGAAGACTTGGAAGCTAAAACAGTACTGTGTAACACAATTTAGAGCTACTGCTTTGCTGAAGTGAAATCTTGCATTCCTTAAAAAAAAAAGGAAACAATTTCTTCCAGAAACAAGCAAAAAAAGCCAAAGCTTAACATTTGGTGGATTATTTTCCTATTCCCTTAAAAGAGACAGCATAGCACGACCCTCAAAATCAATGTCACCAGTACTTTTAGCCTAAACAAGTTTACCACTGCCTAGAAAACACACTGACTATGCAGTAATATCTAACGGGGGTTATAAAACAAGTTTATATTTAAATATCAAACATATAATAGTGTTTATAATGTAAATTTTAAGAGATTGGGTATGGGAGAGGAAGAAGAATGCATTTATGAAACCATAGTTGTAAACAGTCAATAATAATCTAATAGCTGGCCAACTAATGAAGGTACCTCTGTCAGAACACGTTAATACAAGAGGCAGATTTATCTGGCTTTTTTCCTAAATGCAAGGGTTGTAAAGACAAGTTGCACAAGGGGCTTCCAAATAGTTTTTGCTCAGCACAAAACGAATATGCAGCAAAATGCCTTCAGAACTTCAATATCTGGACTTTTACATGAAAGCCAATGGTTCTTAAGTTCTTATGCTTTCAGTGCTAATGCTCTCAATTCAGCACCTCCACTGAACACATGCCTAGTAGGACAAGAGTAGAAACAGAATCTTTATTCCTTGTTCACACACACGACACTAACGTTTGTTTAAATAATTATGAACCTGACTGTTACCGTTAACACGGATTCATCAATGAACTAAGAGGCTTAAAGCAAAATCACATATACATATGTACCAATGATGCAAAATGTCATAAATGACACAAAAACGCCAATCACCGAACTGGAGTAAAAACAAGTTAAACACAGCAAAATGTAAAGATCCCATTCATCCAGTGTTCTAGGGACACCAGCAAAGACTAGCAAACCCTTCCGTCCTTCCAAGAATACTTCTGAAATAAACCCTAGGTGGCAACCTTAGAGACCGTCAGTACACTCTGAGATTTCTAGAAAAGTTGCTGACCAAGAAGTGTGGCCCCAGCCACGGATCACCAGCACCGTATTCCAAACGGAAGGCAAATTCGGCACAGGATTCAACACGGTTTGTGGACTCGGCAACACCTAAGCAGGAGGGTGTGGACCTGATAGGCAAGCTCGGTTCCGCGCAGGCAGCGCCCGCAGCCCTCGGCCCGCCCAGTCCGGGCCGCCGAGGTTTTCTCCAGCCTGACACCCAGCGCAGTAGCCCCCGAGCTCTCGCGCTGGCAGTGCGCCACCGCAATCTCTCCATCCGGGGTCAGAGGAGCAGCAGCCCCTCGCCCGCCCCACAAGCCCGCGCGCGAGGCTACCCTGCGCGAGGAAGAAACTGCGTTCGCCTCGCGCCAGTCCACACAGAGATATATTCCAATGCCCCACCCCAGAACTTGCAACCCTCTCTCCGCCCCTTTTGAGAATCGTGGCCCCCGACACATTCTTTACTCTCTGGCCGTCTCCCCAGGACCGAGCCTCGCAGCCTTACCACGGCCCGCAAAAGCACACCGCTAGAATTAAGACCTGCGACTCCAGCCGACTGGGTGACTCTGATCCGCGGCAGCACGTTCACGACACTTTCGCGATTGCCGTAAAGGGATACAGTGTCGGAGCCGGCGGCGGCGCGAGCGCGCACCTCCTCGTGGTGAGCGCGCCCCGGGACCGGCTTGGCTGCTCGGGAGCGCGCTTCGGGGCCCTGCCCCATCTCGGTTCAGCCGGCCGCCTCCCGACCTGGCGGTCCGTACTGGCAGGGTCGTCTGAGCGAGGTAGGCCAAAAAGGGTATGAGGGCTGGCCCCAGCCCCAGCTAAGGAGGGGTGTATTAGAGAATGGGATCGGGCGGGTCGGAGACAGGGATGCTGCCAGGAGCCCAGCAACCCCGTGGCGGGTGTGCGAGGCGTCCAGCTTCCAGGGACCACGCTGTGCGACTTGCGGGAGAGGGACCAGGGGGCAGCCGGAGCGCGGACGGACTGCTGGGGGTCCGAGTGGGGAGGAGGGGTCTTGAGTGGGTGCAGGCTGGGTTCAGATCTCCGCGCCCCACCTTTCTGTGTGAGTTCTTGCTTGGTCTTTCCCCCTCCCTCGCACCCCTCCACGCCTCGCTTGCCCCAGGCCCTGCCAAGCCTCCGCCTCCCACGTCTTTTCTCTGCCCCAGGCAAGGGTTAATCGAGCTCTTCGTCCCAGTTCTTTGCGCCTCCGGAAGGAGGCAACGGTGGGTGTGAATAATTCCTTGGTTTTATTTATTTTAAGCGGTTATCGCGAACCTTTTCCCCAGTCCCACTAAAAACTATGGTTGAGTACACCTTCCCTTTGTCACTCCCGGGCTTGGATTCCTTGGAGGGGTGGGGTAGGGGAGGAAGGTTATTTGTGGTGACTTGTGTTTACCCGAAGCTCAAGTCTCCCCTGGGGTGAGCAGAGTAGTGTGTGTGTATTGTGTGTATGTTAGTCGCTCAGTCGTGTCCCACTTTTTGGGGCTCCCGGACCGGGGCGGACCGGGGCTCGCCAGGCTCCTCTGTCTATAGACTTCTTCAGGCAAGAATACGGGTAGCCATTCCCTTCTCCAGGGGATCTCCCCCACCCAAGGATCGAACCCGAGGTCTCCTGCATTGCAGGCAGATTCTTTACCGTCTGAGCCACCAGGGAAGTCCAGTATAGAAAGGTAAATATCTAGTCCTTTGTGTCCTCACAGCTGTGTTTACATTAGGACACATTTGTAAAACTCCACATTTTCCCAGTTCTTCCAAATTTATAAACCAATACTAAAATACAGCTCTAATTTGCCATGCACCATCACATTCTCCCTTGACTTCTCTCCCTGTAATGTTTGATCTGACTTGTAAAAGTGTTACTTAATTTTCTACACTATTTAATTTTTAATTATTACAAGAATAGTATGTTTGTTAGAAGGCCAAATTAGAGTTTAG
Source organism: Moschus berezovskii (assembly GCF_049115385.1). NCBI lineage: Eukaryota > Metazoa > Chordata > Mammalia > Artiodactyla > Moschidae > Moschus > Moschus berezovskii. The sequence goes on along the minus strand of NC_142463.1, from coordinate 90,468,267 downwards.
AAAAATAACCATTTACTATTATGCTTTGCTTTGGGCATGATTCTGTGTACCTGTGGCTTTCTTTCTTCACTTGGAATATTCAGAATTTACTTTTTTATTGTCCCTAAGCAGTCCCACTTAGAGGAAACAGCATAAAAAATTCATCTTTTTACCGGTGGCATTTAAATATTGCGGAATTTAAAACTTGTAGCTGCAGTTCTGATTCAGGGATCTTCAAGTAAAGCAGAGATAAGATAGGTGAGAAATGCAAGAACATTTTGTTAAATGCGTCTGTCATTGCTATGTGAAGGTTATTCCTGCGTATTTTCAAGAATCTTGAAAGGTTTCTTAAACTATTAAGCATTAAAATTCCAGTTTTGCTTGGTTGGCAGTGCTTCCAGCTTTCCAGTGTGATAATACATAGGCAACAGTAGTCTTCCTCACCTCGGCGCACTTAAATTTCTCAATTGTCCTTTGCAAACTGGCAAACCATTTGCCCAATAACCTCAGATATGCAGCTAAAGACTAGCCTAATGATAGAAAGCCAAGAGGAACTAAAGAGCCTCTTGATGAAGGTAAAAGAGGACAGTGAAAAAGCTGGCTTCAAACTCTCAAAAATCTAACATCATGGCATCTGGTCCCATCACTTCATGGCAAATAGATGGGGAAAAAATGGAAACAATGAAAGACTTCATTTTCTTGGGCTCCAAAATCACTGTGGACGGTGACTGTAGCCATGAAATTAAAAGATGCTTGTTCCTTGGAAGAAAAGCTATGACAAACTTAGAGTATTAAAAATCAGAGACATAACTTTGCCAACAAAGGTCGGTATAGTCAAAGCTATGGTTTTGCCAATAGTCATGTATGGATGTGAGAGTTGGACCATAAAGAAGGCTGAGTGCCAAAGAATTGTTGCTTTCAAACTGTGGTGCGGGAGAAGACTCTTGAGAGTCTTTTGGACTTCAAGGAGATCAAACCAGTTACTCCTAAAGGAAATCAAACCTGCGTGTTCGTTGGAAAGACTGATGCTGAAGCTGAAGCTCTCATACTTTGGCCAGCTGACACGAAGAGCTGACTGATTGGAAAAGACCCTGATGCTGGGAAAGATTGAGGGCAGGAGAAGGGAGTGACAGAGGATGGGATGGTTGTATGGCATCACCAACTCAGTGAACATGAGTTGAGCAAACTTCAGGAGATAGTGAAGGACAGGGAAGCCTGGCATGCTGCAGTCCATGGGGTCCCAAACAGTTGGATATGACTGAGCGGCTGAACAGCAACCATTTGCTGCTGCTTTTCCTCTAAATTGTCGATTTAGATAACTAGAACCCTCAAAACCTAAGGAGATAGGAATCTAGATGATTCAGATGTACAAGGAATTAAGAATTGTCATTCCCCTTCCCTGTGGTTAGTGGTGGTTGTACAGAGTTGATAAATCACCTATCATTATTATGAGGCTTCACAGGTGACTCAGTGGTGAAGAATCCGCCTGCCAGTACAGGGAACCCTGGAGATACAGGTTCTATCCCTGGGTTGGGAAGATCCCCTGGAGGAGAAAATGGCAGCCTACTCCAGTAGTCTTGCCTGGAAAATCCCATGATCAGAGGAGCCAGCGGTCTATAGTCCATAGGGTCACAAAGAGTTGGACATGACTTAGTGATTGAGCACGAGCATCATGATTATTTGTATGTTTACTCGGTACTACTCTAAGGAATAGCTACTTTACAAATCAGAATACTGAAACTCAGAGAAGCTAAGTAACTTGCCTGAAATTGTAGAGCTGTGATGTGATAAAACTGAAATTTGCACTTAAGTAAATCTGATCTTACAGCTGTGTTCTTCCCATTGCGTCTCAGGGACTAGTCAGTGCTTTATTTGGCTTAATAGTAAGCTATCATTTTTTTCCTCATTATTGTTTTTCCTTCTGTGGGAGGGAACTCAGTGTTCTTCATTTAATTTTATCCTTTTTGAGATCAGTGAAAGGTGTCTAATGTGAGAAAGAATGAGAAAATCGATATCCCAGATTTAAAATATTATTTAATTCTATATATTATTATAAAATACACACATATCAACTCTTTAAAGAAGAAATTAATAACATTGTGCTCTACCCTTGAGCAATATTGGTGCATTGACTTGAAATTTTACATGTTTTAAAGACATGTGGGTTGAAATAGCCTCTATTTTATTTATATGTGAGTTTCAGGATTTACAAAAAGGTGCAGGTTTGGGCATGTTTGAGGACTGGTATTTTGTGAACTTTCCTCTTTTACATTCTAAAAGAGGAACAAATGTTTACTGACCACCCACGAGAGCATCTTTACATATATTATCTCATTTACTTCTTGAATAAACCTCTCTGAAGCAGGTATTCTTTTAGAGTATTTAACAGTTAATACTCGGAGAAGGCAATGGCAAGCCACTCCAGAACTATTGCCTAGAAAATCCCATGGATGGAGGAGCCTGGTAGGCTGCAGTCCGTGGGGTCGCTAAGGGTCGGACACGACTGAGCAACTTCACTTTCACTTTTCACTTTCCACTTTCACACATTGGAGAAGGAAATAGCAACCCACTCCAGTGTTCTTGCCTGGAGAATCCCAGGGACGGGGGAGCCTGGTGGGCTTCCGTCTATGGGGTCGCGCAGAGTCGGACACGACTGGAGTGACTTAGCAGCAGCAGCAGCAGCAACAGTTAATACTAAAAGGTACCAGTATTAGTAAGTGTTTAGGTTCGTTACTTGTGCTATGTCAGTGTAATCCCTGTAATAGTTATCCAGCACTGTCCAATAGAACTTTTCCGTGATAAGGGAAATGTTCCATATTTTCACCATCCTGTATGGTAGCTACAGCTGTGGCTTCTGAGCACTTGAAATGCATCTAGTACAACTGAGGAACTGAAATTTTTAATTTAAATAGTCACGTGGTTTAGTTGTTGTTATTCAGTCACTAAGTTATTTCATTCTTTGTGACCCCATGGACTGCAGCAAGCCAGGCTCCTCTGTCCTCCACTGTCTTCCCAAGTTTATTCATTGAGTCTGTGATGCTGTCTAAATCTCATCCTCTGCCGCCCCCTTCTCCTTTTGTCTTCAGTCTTTCCCAGCATCAGGATCTTTTCCAGTGAGTCAGCTCTTCGCCTGTGGCTGGTACTGACTGTATTGGACAGTACAGCCTTTGCCAATAATATTACTGTCATTTTTCAAAGGAGAAACTGGTTCAGAGAAATTAATTAAGCTTGCCTAAGTTCACACAATTTTATTTAAAGAAGTTTTTGAGCAGAAATATGTTTTAGGAAAGTTAATTTGGCAGTATGTGTAGAATGGATGAAGGGGAAGGAAAAACACAGGCCAAGAGAACTGAGAATCTTATTTGAGTGTTTACAGTGGTAACTAGGAATAAGAATGGTTGCAAATGACCAGGAGATACATCTTGTCACAAGAATATTGTCCTGCATATCACTAGGCTAGGAAAAGGGCAGAATTTGAAGTGTGATTTGCTGAATGTAAATTGCTTCTGCACCATCGTAAAGATGAACTACTGTAAGTTGGGGATTGCTTGTACTGTTAACTGAAATAGAAAAATCATGAACCTTTCTGGGGTTTATGAGGATCTGGTTTGGGTTATTGAGTACTTTTTATGGGCAAGTCCCTATTCTGTGCTTGAGTAGAGAAGTGGAATTCCTCATCAAGGATTTTATCCACTTCAGACACCCTCCCCAGTTTTTATACTATCAAAAAAGTGAGCTGTAAGAGATGTGCAAGTCAGATGTTCTCAGAAGAAGGAATGTTTATTTCCAGATCCAAATGGATTAGGGAAGATTGTGTGGATATGATATCTCAGCCCGATTTTGAAGAATAGGAAGGATTTGGACATGCACAAACAATTAAAGGAAGAGGTCGTGTGGGAATTCTCTGGTGGCCCAGTAATTAAGAGTACCAGGCTTTCACTGCCATGGCCTGAGTTCAGTATCTGGTCCAGGAACTGAGATCCTGCAAGCTGCATGACAAGGCCAAAAAGTAAAGTAAAATAGACTTTCCCATTCTTCCTGGAAAAAGACAGTGCTTTCCCCAACTTTGAACAAAATGAATCATCCATCTCCACCACTCCTACTCTTTTCTCTGACTTTATCCCATACTCTGGAATTTGACTGGGACCACAGCCTCCAACATACCTGAGATTAACATGGCCCTTGGGATTTTGGGAGTTTGGGGTTTTGTTTTGTTTTTAAGAAGAGATCATGCTTCTAGCAGTAGGGTGGACAAAATCTTTTGAAAATCCTTTTTGCCAAAACACCCAAATGCTGAATAAATTATATTAGTCTTGTAAATGTATAGCAGTCCTCGTCGGAAAGAAGGGGAAATTCCTAGGGCTAAAAAGTCGGAGAGAGTTGACACCAGGGTAGTAAACTAGTAGTGTGTCTTTTGAGGGGGCTTTGAAATAAAGTACAATTACGGATAAATGATAGGCTACCCCTGTTACCACCCAAGTTAGAGGGCTAGAATTCATAACCCTTTGACCTCCCGGATGTATAACTTCCAAAGACACCATTCACGTTATGTAGTTTGTGTAGGTGATGCCTGTGTGCCGGGGATGACTTTTTCATAAAAAATAAAGTGTAAATATTCCCATTTGAAATTTTACAACTCATGGCCTTGGAGAACCACCTCTCCCCTCAATTAGCCAGGACCCTCAAAAATCTACATATTCAATGAAAGGTGGACTAGGAAAAAATATCTCCTTCCTGGCAAAGAGTGATCACAAATTTGTTCCTTTTCACCACAGCTCCAGGTGGGCAAATAAAGATACTACATAAGAACTTAAAACTATAGGGCCTGTCATCACTCAGATTCAAAGTTTAAATTTACTTGGTCTGAAAAACTTGGAAGCCAAGAAATTAAAGTCAACCCAGGTTCATAATGTGCCAGAGTACCTGGAAAAAATACAGACCCTCTCTGGAATGATTCACCCTTAATCTAAACCTTTTAGAATACTCCCAATTAAGATAATCTAAACAGGAGGCAAGCCACTCCAGTACTCTTGCCTAGAAAATCCCATGGATGGAGGAGCCTGGTAGGCTGCAGTCCGTGGGGTCGCTAAGGGTCGGACAGGACTGAGCGACTTCACTTTCACTTTTCACTTTCACACATTGGAGAAGGAAATGGCAACCCACTCCAGTGTTCTTGCCTGGAGAATCCCAGGGACGGGGGAGCCTGGTGGGCTTCCGTCTATGGGGTCACACAGAGTCGGACACGACTGAAGTGACTTAGCAGTAGCAGCAAACAGGAGCTCATCTTTGGCTGCAAAGAATATAATCAATCTGATTTCGGTGTTGACCATCTGGTGATGTCCATGTGTAGAGTCTTCTCTTGTGAGGAATGCTGGGCTGGAAGAAGCACAAGCTGGAATCAAGATTTCTGGGAGAAATATCAATAACCTCAGATATGCAGATGACACCACCCTTATGGCAGAAAGTGAAGAGGAACTAAAAAGCCTCTTGATGAAAGTGAAAGAGGAGAGTGAAAAGTTTGGCTTGAAGCTCAACATTCAGAAAATGAAGATCATGGCATCTGGTCCCATCACTTCATGGGAAATAGATGGGGAAACAGTGGAAACAGTGTCAGACTTTATTTTTGGGGGCTCCAAAATCACTGCGGATACTGATTGCAGCCAGGAAATTAAAAGACGCTTACTCCTTGGAAGGAAAGTTGTGACCAACCTAGATAACATATTAAAAAGCAGAGACATTACTTTGCCAAACAAGGTCCGTCTAGTCAAGGCTATGGTTTTTCCCGTGGTCATGTATGGATGTGAGAGTTGGACTGTGAGGAAAGCTGATCGCCAAAGAATTGGTGCTTTTGAACTGTGGTGCTGGAGAAGACTCGAGAGTCCCTTGTACCGCAAGGAGATCCAACCAGTCCATTCTAAAGGAGATCAATCCTGGGTGTTCATTGGAAGGAATGATGCTAAAGCTGAAACTCCAGTACTTTGGCCACCTCATGCGTCAAGTTGACTCACTGGAAAAGAGTCTGATGCTAGGAAGGATTGGGGGTGGGAGGAGATGGGGACGACAGAGAATGAGATGGCTGGATGGCATCACCAACTCTATGGACATGAGTTTGAGTGAACTCCAGGAGTTGGTGATGGACAGGGAGGCCTGGCTTGCTGTGATTCATGGGGTCGCAAAGAGTCGGACACGACTGAGCGACTGAA